>NC_135214.1:26576623-26766623 GCF_052324685.1 Brachyhypopomus gauderio | reverse complement strand
ATAGGATCTGTATTATTGTAAAATGAATGAATATACATTAACTAATAGAATTATACAAATAAAATGTATATACACAGAGACAATGTGAGGATATAGCAAGTTAACGTTAATACCAAGGTTAGTTGAGGGGTGATGGGGCACTAACAGCTGTGAACCCCATGCTGGAGGAGTGGCTTCAGCCGATCCCAGTAATGACATCCTTCTGTTATGAAGAGTGCAATCTCAGGAATCACAAAAGTACTGCGCTGCACGCTCACTCACAGGCCTTTGGTATTTAGTTATATACCTATATATACACCTTAATATAGCATAACTCGGCAGTGGAGCCACAATGAGAAAAGGAAAAGCACATTAATAATTTAACATTACGTGAAACAACTGTTAAGTTCATTTTGAAAGGGACTGAAGTTCATCAGGCTGTCAGCCGTGTTGGCTCTTTTTGTATGTCCATGGCCAGGAGGCTCTGCTTGAAGGCCTGTTAGAGAGAGATTAGTTATTTGTCGTCTGTGCTGTGTAAGGAGCCGCCCACTCTTGCCAAGTTTAAATGGGATAGTGAGCCAAAACTCTGCTGTCCATTATCACGCATGCAGCAATCACACTAACCAGACACACATCCACCCACACATGCAGACATGCATGTGCGCACACACACACACATTCATTTGTCACAAGACACAGGTTATGTGTGTATGATCTAATTTAGATTGAACGAAGTGTGTGTGTATTACAGATGTCTTCCAGATGGATTAGTCTTCTCCATTGGTCACCACTTGGGTTTCCTTTCTTTTCTTGTAACTGAGTCATTCTACTGACCTGATTTCTTTGCTTTACTTCACTTAGGAATGTCGGGCTGTCCCACTAACATTGCGGCTTCCCTTTTAACTCTCCAGCTGTGCTGTTTTCCCCTCATTTCAAATACATTTGGGGATGTTTAGTGGATTGTAAGCACTCTTCCAATCTTTTTAAATTGTATGTAATGGTCATTTAATGGTCCTTTATCTTATTTGGCAGTACTGATAGAGATCATATAGAGAGGAAAATGATTTTGATAAGGATATGTCTGATTTCCTCACTGCTTTTGACTCATAAAGGAGCAGCGTATAAGCTTTAGCTGCATCTAGTGCGGAGGTTGTAGATTCCAACAAACTGAATACCCCCTCACCTCTCCCATGTTCCAGTTATCTATAAATCTGTAAAACTGTAGCTTAGGCTACAGTATTGTTTATCCTTTATATCTGCTGTCACCTGTCATTATTTCATTTAGCTTATTTGCATGTGCTAAAATGTGGGGTTTCAAACATCTCACACCACAGAATGGTTAGCCAGAACCAGCAGCAATCACTGATTCTTCTTTTTGATATAGCATCCAAACACCACTTTACACCAAAACATTAAAACTGTCACTTCAGTGTAAAAATGTAAAAGGTGTTCTGTAGAGCCAGTGTTTGGTTTGTTCATTTGGTGCTACGATAGGAACATGGCAGCATATGGCACAATTTTTGCTGTTCAATTTTCACAACAATTTTAGAGTTATGACTGGTATATGAATGGGTTTACAAGTGTGATGAGCCAATGTTCATGTAAACAATTTCCTGCTAAGAGATTATTCAAATCTAGAAATCCCCCTAAACAGACAGACAGCCGCACACACACACAACATTGGTTGATTTTAGGAAGTGCCTTCTTTAAGTGTTTTTTTAATCTTTCATCAGTTCACCCAGAGACCTGAACCAGAATCATGAATGTAATACCAAAAGTGCTGCTGCTGTTCCCCGTCATCTATTGCACTTTAGCTGACGTGGTAAGGCAATGTTGTTATGCTCATGCATATGGGACACACTATGGCTTAAAATAAGCCTTTTAAATCATCACGTTAAAAGGGTAAACTCGATATGTTTCATTGTCTCATTCTCAGGATTTGCTTCGCAGGGAGAAGCGAGGAACACGTAGCTACCGAGGTGTGTCACACTGGGACCTTTTGTCTTTAACCCCTCAACCCCTGAACTGACTGTCATAGATGTCACACAGATTACAATTCATTTTTACATTGTACATTAAAAAACCTTAATCCAACCAGTAGGATTTGCCTCCTACTGCTGCAAATGTGAATACTGTAGTCCAAACTGGGTTAGCCATCATGACCACTAGGTGGAGACAAACTACCTGAAACTGCACAGACTCCACATGTGGGCAGTAAAGAGAAACACTACAGCCGCTGTCCTGTGAAGATAGCTTTTTAGTGACATGGCCTGACACCCCAATTTTAACAATCCTCCCAGCTCAGTCCAGATCCCATGAGACAGTGCTTTTTGTCTTCTGTTCCTCAGGTCGTCTCCTTCTATCTTTGCCACTGTGCTGTTTTGCTTTGTGTCTTAATCTTTCTGTCATGAACAGGCGTTTGTTTTTTGTAATCGTCTCAGTTTGTGTAATTAGAGAGAAAAAGAGTGTTTGTCAGGGTTGTACTTGAATCATTGTAAATTTGAGGGTTATTTGAACTTTCTTCTCTGTGTGCCTGTTTGTTTGTGCACGTGTGTTGGTGTCTGTTAGACCAATGCGCGGACACGGACTCGCCTGCTGTCAGAGAGACAGGAGAAAAATGGCTGCGTTGGAGGGGCCAGAGAGTGGAGTACTGCCGCTGCTCCTCGAGAGGAACACGCTGTCACTACATATCCGTCACTAGTGAGTTTCACACTAAAACGCACACTGCAACAGTATGACTTTTTACATTAAAATGTTTCTCTCAGAATGGTACACGTAGTATATTAAAGCCCTTTAAAAGGCCACAGATGGAAAGATTGCATTCAGAACACACTTTGATGCAGAATCCTGATAAAAAATGTAAGCCATATAGTAAACTATGTTATTAGTTCAGATGTGACTTATTTCATACCAAATACATGTTATTGAAAGGCCATTTATTGAGGTATGGTCAGTAGGTCTGTCAGAGCGAATGTTAATTAGTTAATTAGCATGTTAATTAGTTCTCACATGTTCATATTATAATAAAATATTCAGTTCTATCGTACTGTTGCACTGCTTAATTTCATGTTTTCTTGTTAGAAACATACTTGATTCAGCACATCAACATAGTAACAAGACCATCACGAGTTAAAAAAGGAAAGGAAAGACATACCTAACTGATATCAAAACAACAACATCCCAATGTAATATAAATGTCTACAGAGTTTATGTTAATCCAAATGGACATAAATTAATACTGTAAATGTTGTGTTAACACTGGGTTTTTGCAGCCTAAACTGTTTAGTACTATGTTAAATATTTATTAAATATATATTTAAATATAATATATGGGGCAGACAAGTAGAATACTCAACACTGAATGGCAAGACCTGTGAGGGTTTTAAAGCAGACGGGTAATGTCCAACAGGTGTTCTTAACTAAAGAGGGGCGTGTCAATACGTTGGTGACTGAGAACAGGGAAGAGGTGTGGCAGTGATGTGTTGTGGTGTGGGCGTCTCCCCTGTGCTCAGAGACCGGCCTTCTGTGACATTATGAATAATTTTTACCACAATTTTTTATTTTTACCATTTTCATTATTTATTTTATTGTATTTTCAATAATATAGAAACTGAGAAGTTGCTGCAATTGAGGTGAACTCAAGGCGTTAAATATAATTTAACTGCTACAACCTAAAATTAAAAAAACAAAAATTAAAAGTAACATTTGTTCTATAAACCTAAATAAGAAACATTTTTATTGAAGCAAAAATAAAAAATTGACACCAGTAATAATCATAGTCATAATTGCTCAGGGGCTGCTCGTAAATCTCTTTGTAAAACAATCTGAATGCAAGAAATTTTACTGTAAATGCAAAGCTAAAGTGAATTCTAAAATTTACAAAATGTTTACTGCCTCTGTTCTAACTACAATGGCATATTTTTGCATGTTTGAATAGAGACATGTAGCATGTGTTATATTTTATTAGCTTTTGTTGCTTTTATTAGCCTACTCTCCAACTACTAAGTGCATATGGAAGTGCTTGTGTTAATTAGAGTGGGTCTGAGGTTTGGGTGAGACACAACTATTTTGGAACCCCTCCTATTTTTATGACACAAAAGGATGTCAAATATGTTCACACACATGACTCAAATGTGAAACTCCACCCTATGGGCCAACCCTAAAAGCCTAAATAAACAACAGGATTACATTAATCCTTAAACAGGGGTCCAATTTAAGGTTGGATGAGAGGGAATGTTATACCCCTAGTAGGAAAAAGAACCCCAAACTATCCCCCTTTAAAACTGGCATTGCCCTTTAATTCCTTGTTTGATACATTTGTTACATGATATCAGGTAAGATGGCTATTATCAATATTATTCCATTCATAAATGAGTTCTTCACACCAAATCACGATTGGGGCACAATACTAACCACCGATTTGAATACACTAGGGGGCGATTTGACCACTTTCCTCCCCAATACAGTGGTCTATTTAGTTCAGTGCATACATCCTCTGTTGTTGCTCAGACTTGGACAGACAAAAGATATATTATTTAATGCTCCACCTTTCAAGCTCAACACCCACCCCCCATGTGCCAGCTGAAGCTGACCACCCCCTGATTTTCTTTTTATTTAATCAATGAATACAGTAGTTCTTTAGAATACTTTAGAATTACAAGCCATGCTTTTGGTGTTAAATACCTTGATGCCTATATAACTGTTCCACAAACACAATTTGTAAACAAACATTAAACAATATGTGTGGATATAATACATGTAATGCAGGTATGATTTCTATGTCTCCCCCACCTCTCTCTCCATAGCATGTTATATGTCAAGGTGTTACAATGGAGGTTCATGCAAGGCGGCAGTACGCTCCAGTGACTTTATCTGCCTGTGTCCACCCGGCTTTACTGGACAGCAGTGTGAGATTAGTGAGTACAAACACACACACACACACACATGCACCACACACACGCACCACACACGCACCACACACACACACACACACACACACACACACACACACACACACACACACACACACACACACACACACACACAATAATATATTATAGTATTTCTCTGCTCACACCTACCTATTATTTTTCACTTAGATTTGAATGAGAAGTGTGTGACTGGGCAGGGGTCTAGCTACCGCGGTACCTGGAGCATCTCCATCTCAGGTGCAGAGTGCATCAACTGGAACTCAACATCCTTGAGGGGGAAAAAATTCACTGCCAGGAAGGCAGAGGCTGCCACCCTGGGCATGGGCAATCACAACTACTGCAGGTACACTCAGCCACACAGACACAGGACAACACATGATTGCTGTAATACTGATGGTTCCTTTGTTCGTTCAGGAATCCAGATGGAGACTCCAAACCATGGTGTTATATTTATAAAAAGTCCCAGATTGCATGGGAGTTCTGTTCAGTGCCAAACTGTGCTACAGGTGAGACAAAGACACCCATACTTACACATAAACAAAAATTACACACAAAAAATAGGCACAAACACTGACGCATACACCAACATACACTTAACACAGTGTTGTGTCTCCGTTAGCTCCTGCTTCTGAGTGTGTGAAGGGATCAGGTCAGGCCTACAGAGGCACACAGGCCAGCACTAAGAGTGGTTTGAAGTGTCTGCCTTGGGATTCAGCTGCTGTCTCTCACAAGTTCTACACAGCCTGGAGGCCAAATGCAAGAGATCTGGGTCTTGGTAGCCACAACTACTGCAGGTAATCACACACACATATTACACACTCACATATGCACACAGAGCCATGTTTTTTCATGATACTAGTAAAGATATATTTGTCCCTCACATTAATAATCATATAAGTGGAGACACTTTCAAGTAGAAGCTGAAACACTTTCACTTTGTACATTTACAGGAAAACCAAACCCACATACAATGAATGGCCACTTTACTAGAGACACCCATCTGGTAACATGCTGGTCTTCCTTTGGCCTTCAGGTCTTCAGTTCTTTAAGAATAGGTGTTGAAATTGTTCTGCAGGAATCCTAGCTCATTATAGCTTGTTACAAATTACATGGAGGTCCTGACAAGCTCTGTAAGCCTGTTCTACCTTGTCTCAGAAATGCTTTGTAGGATGGAGGTCTGGGGACTGTGAAGACCCCAGACCTCCATCCTACATCCTGAAGAAAAAAACTGCCAAATTCTTACCCTCCTATTATTATGGTGTACCAGACAGTAATCTTTCCAGGCAATGTTTTTCCATTTTTTCCATTTTTGTGGTCATTTGCTCACTGGAGTCTTTTTGTTTCATATTGGCATACTGGACCGGGCTAATATTGCACCAATGACCATACTTCATACAAAATCAATCAGATCACAGATTTCCCTTTTCTATTATTCTATTAGAAAAGCTGAGCTACAGAAAATTTGTTCACCCGATTTTATGTTGCATTGCGAGGTTATGTTGCATGCAGGGAAGCTCCAATCACGAGAGGGCAGGTGCCTCTAATAAAGGCCATTCAATGTATGTACATGGAAACATTTGCTGCTAGATACAATTACATGCAAAACTGAACACAGGGATTGAAAAAAACTCTGTATCCTGTATCCCATCCTATGACACTGTACACATATATACACATATACCCACATGCACACCCATACAAACAGACACACACACACACACACACACACACACACACACTGACTTTTTTCTTTTTCTTCTCAGAAACCCAGATGGTGATCTCGGCCCTTGGTGTCATATTTATAAAGGTCCCCAACTGACGTGGGAACTCTGTAATATCACAAAATGCTGTAAGCTCATACCATTTCCATAGTGACACAATATTATGGTCCACTGGTCAGTCTGCTTTTCATGAGTTAAGTTACTCAAAGACAGCATGAGGTCATATTACACACTCAATAATTTAATGATGACATAATATGAAACTGGAGTCAGTGATGGTAATACTCTGTCAGACTAACTAAACACATATGGATTTCTTGTGTAAAGTTAAAACAAATATCCAGTGAGCCTGGCTTGCCAGTGTGTTTGTAAGTGTAAGAAGTTATCTGTGTTTCTAACCAAGCATGTTATTTTTACGTCAGCGAGAGGACCCTCCACAATCACCACCCTTGGGCCAAGAGCACCACTGACCACCTCCAACCGAGGTGAGTCAAGACCAAAGGATCACTTTCTGTTCCTTGGGCATGTCTCCCTTGTTTAAAACAAGTTTCCTGTTTCTCTGTAGATTTGAACTGACGCACATCTTAACGTGCATTGCTCCCTCTGTCTCTCAGGGTCATGTGGTCAGCGTTCTGGAAGTCCCAGCACTCTGCCCATGTTCAGGATACGAGGTGGTCAGCTTAGTGACATCAAAGAGCAGCCCTGGCAAGCTGCTATCACTGTATACATTCCACGCGCCAAAAAACACAGCTTCCTGTGCGGAGGCGTCCTGATTGACTCCTGCTGGGTCCTCTCTGCTGCCCACTGCTTCAATGAGCAGTAAGCAGACTCATGTCATGTCCCATGTCAGCCACAACAATCCACAATCCAAAACTGTGTTGTTTAAAAATATTTATTACTGCAAGGATAAACCTCAAACCTGGGACATTACACACTAATGTATTTGTCTGTATTAATGGATAGTGATCTAATTGTTATACTGTGTTTATGCATTTAGGTTTACTGCTTCCCGGCTGAGTGTAGTTTTGGGCCGAACATTCAGGCTCCAGAACTCCAGTGGTGAGCAGATCTTTGATGTGGAGAATTACTGGATCCATGAAAAGTACATTCATGAAGATTTTGACAATGACATAGGTGAGCCTGTGCTAATGTGTATCACTGGGTCAGGGATAGGCAGCTGGCGGCCCGCGGGCCGCACACGGCCCTCGTCCTCACTCAGTGCGGCCCGCAAATAGAACAATAATAATTTAATAATTAAAAGAAAAAAACCGATAGAGCAGGACTTTTTTGTTCGTCACGTAGGGCTACGCCCCCCCTCTCCCGTGTCGGTGTTGGTCCTTGCCCAGTTATCCCGCCCTGCGTGTCTGTTGCCCTGGTTTCCCTCTGTCTGCCACGCCCGTCATTGTGTTCAGTTGTGTCTAGTTTAGTCCTGTGTACTTGTATCTCTGTGTTTCGCCCGTTGTCGGTTATTTGTGGTTTGTTCGGTTTTGTGGATTATCTCTGTCATCCCTGTTCTGGTATTTTCCGTCTCCGTTGTGTTTCTTCGTTGTGAATGGCTCTCCTGTTACGACTCCTGCCTGTCCTGTTGACCACTTGGACGGCTCTCCCGTTTTGACCCGTGCCTGTACAAACGACTTCGCCTATGGAATTTCCCTTATTAAATCTCGCTCTTCTCAGCGTTTGTGTCCGCCTCCTCGCTCCGCAGCGCCCTACGCGTTACAGTTCTTTGATATGTGTCACGGAACAGCTCCGGACCCTTCCCTGTGGGCGTGTCATATCGTCGTCTACGTGCGGTTATGTCCATGTTTGTGGGTTGTTTGTGAGCGTGTTCGTTTGTTACACCTGTGCCTTGTCTCGAGGTCACGTGGGTCTGTGTAACTCACCTATATAATGTGCGTTCACGCAGTGTCTTGTGCTCGTCTTTGTCTAAAGCTACGTGTCTGCGTGAGTGTGATTTAGTGCTGCTCGTGCTCCATCCGGAGCTTATACGTCTATTTGTAATAAAAGTTATATGTTCACCGTAATCGTCTTGGTGCCTGCCTCCTACACCCGGACGTTACAATATGAAGGAGTTCAAATTCCTTTTTGCACTTTTTTATTAAGCAAATGTTTTGTCTTTGTTGCTTATTAAGGACATGTTAATGCATTTATATGCAGAAAATAGATGTATGTTGGTGCAATAAACATACAGATCTGAATTCATTTAAAATATGTTCTTATTGAGAATAATTTGTAGTGTCTTTCATATCCAATTATTTGAAGTGCGTGTTCATGTGGCCCTCCAATAATAGTGCTGAAAAAATTTTGGCCCTCTTTATCATAAGTTGCCCATCCCTGCACTGGGTGGTAGAGTTGTGAACCAGTTTGTGCCTAGCTAAAAATAAAAAATAAAAATACTAACCTTAACGTAATGTGATATAGCTTGGATTCAGTGTTAAGCTGATTTTTACATTTTAATATGAGGTTCTTACGCATGTATCAGCCTTTTCTAAACAATTACATTTACAAGAAAATGCTTGCAGTGAATATGTATCCTAATTTTAAATGTCAAATGCGCTTTTTCCACTATAGCACTGTTAAAGCTGAAGAGTGAGAATGGCATATGCGCTGTGAACTCTCCAGAGGTGCTGCCTGCCTGCTTACCGGACCCTGGTCTGGTTCTTCCGGACTGGACGGAGTGTGAGATCTCAGGCTACGGCAAGCTGGAAGAGTGTAAGGGACCCACTCTTGCTGATTCATGGCCTAAAAAGCATTCTATAAGATGATAAAAGCAACATAATAGGAGGCCACTTCACAGTTAGTTTGCATTTGACAAGGTGCCTTCTCCCTATGTCCCCAGTCTCTCCATTCAATTCGGAGCAAGTTAAGCGTGGCCACGTGCGCCTGTGGCCTCAGGAGCACTGTGTGCCGGAGAGGCTGTCCGGACGCACAGTTACGACGAACATGCTATGTGCTGGGGACACACGTGGCCTGGACGATGCCTGCAAGGTAGCTGCACTGGGCACCTTCTAAACACAGCCATGTGCTGCATGTGGGAGTACGGTGGTGTTGTTTCATGTTGACTGTGCTCTTTCTAAGTCTGGCTTTTGTTTGCTAGGGGGACTCGGGTGGTCCTCTGGTGTGTGAAAAGGATGGCAGGATGACCCTGGTGGGCTTGATAAGCTGGGGTGATGGCTGCGGGAAGAAGGACACACCAGGCGTGTACACGCGAGTCACCAAATACATCAACTGGGTTTCCAGCAAAATGAAGTTGAACTGAGCCTGCGAGCCAAGTGAGCGACTGAACACTCCATGACACGAACAGTAATGAAGCTGCACGGATGAGTATCATAAAAATTAAAAGAAGTGCTAGAAGATCTTATGGAGGTATGATATGGGTACTGGAAGACCTCTGGAGGCCCTGAACCTTGGGGGTGGACATGATGCACCATTTGTAGATGGTGTCAGTTTAAATTAAGAGACTCTGGCTCACCTAGCCTCATATAACCAGCGCACTTTACAGCACCAAAGTGACCTTGCCTTTGTCTTTGTATGCATGGTCAGCCTTTAATCATGACCTTTGCATGCTTTGCATACGCAGTATTTGGTGAGATAAATCAGAGTATATCACAGTAGTGTGTATTGATGGGTACATAACCAAAAAGGAATGATGCACAGCCATTTCAGATTTGAATATTTATTAGGTTAAAATGTCTTAGTAATATTAATAATGAGAATTAACAAGAAGAATTCATGTTCAGGTATTCTGCATATATCAGGATGTACTTGTATATGAATAGGTGGAGTAATTCAATTCAAACTTTTTATTGCTCACCTACAAATCCCAGGTCTTGCACCCCTGTACTTAACTGAAGTCCTACACACATATTCTCCTATCTACACTAAAGTCTTTTAATCTTGGCCTTCTCTCCATCTCGAACTTTAAACTCTGTAGGGGGCAGATACTTTAACATCTTGGCCCCTGTATTTACTTTGTTCTTTTAACTTATTTCTTGGGTCAGATGTGAGTATGTGAGTATTTGACTGTAGCACTTCAATTCAGATTCATTTTGATAAACATTTTTAGAAACAGTAAACATCTGCTGGGTCAGAGATAAAGAAACTATCACTCATTATTTATTTCATGAACTGTATTAGTGTTCTATATTGTCAATTTTTTTTCTGCTTTATAAACTTAAACTATGTACTTTCAGTATCAGATCAGATGTAACACCTAATTACTGGACTAATTCTGGATGTTAAATTTTACTGCTTTTCTGTAATGGCTACTGTTGTTTTATCCAGCATATATGGAGTAGCTATTAATGTCTGTTTTTTTTTTTATTCCATTTGAATTTTCAATTAAACCTTTTTAATGAAATTGAGGCTGTTCAACTTTTATTTAATATGCACAAAAAATAACCCCAGACATAATCCAATGGTAGAGTTGAAAGGGGCGTGGCGAGGGGTCCCTGTACACCAACTCTGCTGGGTTGTAAACTGGTTCTGGCATGTCTTCTTTGAGTTAACTGTTATGTTGAGAATGTGTCTAGTCATTCTCTGTATTCTTTTTGTAACTGTTCTACTGCCACTAATAAAGTGTCAGGGCTGGGTCCAGGACCGTTCCCCCTGTCGCCACGAGGAGGAGTGCGCGACTTAATGCGCAAACGAAACGCAATCAACAGTGAGGACCTGCAGCTGTGCCTTCCCCTATTTAACAGGCACAGTTGCAGTGCCTCACTGCTGAGTTGTTCGTTGCCTCTCGCTCGTACTGCCAGCCGGTATTTTCTCCAGGTTCTCTGTGTTGGTCTTCGCTACCACGCTTTTCTTTTCGAGTTTTTTCTCCTGCGCCTTCCCTGGCCTACCTCAAGTTTTCCCCCCCTCTTTATCCTTCCTATCGTTTGTTTCTTTGAAGGGTTCTTAGTTATTTTTTCCCAAGCGTCACGCTTCAGCCAGCTGCCCCTCACTGGCGTTTGTTACTTTGTTCGTTTGTGCGTCTGAGTTTTGCTGACACGTTGAGTCTTTCCTCCGTGTGTTTTTTGTTTCTGAAGTTTATTATTTTGTTCGTTTGTTCTCCTTTTTGCCGACACGTCGAGTTTTCTCCTCCGTGTATTTTCTGTTGGTTTTCAGAGTTTTTATCTCTGCTTTTGTTTTCTGCTTTTCCCGCTTATCGCGGAGGTCTCAGTTCATTATTAGTCCTTTGAGTTTGCTCCTGAGTCCATCTAATACAAACCCCGTGAGTCCTCTGTGTTCAGAGGTCTCACGTTACATAAAGTGGATCAAAGATAAATTAAAACTGCTTGTTCTTCATGCAGGTGCTATGAGTAAAAAAATCATCTTAATGTGTACGAAGCTTGCTGACAGTGGATTAAATTTTTGTTTCTTTTATTTTTTTTCTTTATTCTCTTCCAGTTTGCAGGTCCTTTATTCTTTATCCAAATTACAACTAGTCATTTTTATTCATAAGATGTTTTTCAATAGTGTCATGCAGCATCGCCAAGAAGACCACAACTCCCAAGAGCCCCAGCAGCGTCTGCTCGTTATTGAAGTCACCTGTCTCTCTACACAACACTAGTGTAAAGCCTTGAGATGTCCCATTCACTTTGCAAAGTATTGCATACAGATATTTGACAGCATACCAAGCGTTTATTCTTGTATCCTGCGTGTTTTCAAGGTTCGACCCTGTCTGTGTTTTTTATTTCCCTTTTTGGATTTGCCCTTGTTACCTTTGCTTACTATTGATCTTCCTTGGTATAACTTCACTTGGACTGTATATATATTATGGGATCGGATTAAGTGTATTGGTGTACTCTCTGGTTTTGAGCCTGGGGAACTTGGAAGTCGCTCTTCTTAATTAACCCTGGTTTAGTGAAGTCTGCATTTGTCTGCGTTTGTACATGTACCAGCCATCACGAACAGGATTGACATTTCTGGTAACTTAGAGTTAGTTTTAATATTTGTAATTGGATACACACCCAAAAACAAGCAATCACCACACCATGAAACAATGTGGCTTGAAAAAAGGAAAAGCAAGATAAGCAAAAAAAATTCTCTTTTCTTTGCTTAAAGTCACAAGCACAAAAATGGGATCTGTGACACAGCACAATTCAGGGGACTACAATTCCCAGCAGCTCTCACCTCCATGGATGAGATTTGCATCATCAGATGTTTTAACATCAACTGTTCCTCATTTATTCATCACTATTTTAGAGACTCGGTAAAATCAGTATGCTGTGAAGTACTACCAATTTCTGTGTTTTGATTCTGATTGCTTATTCTGAATTTGAACCTGGTTTGTCCTGTTTCTTGCCTGCCCTTTTTGGATTTGTCTATGCCTTCAGATTGTCTTTTGAATTTTCAACTTTTTGCTTGTTCTTCTTGACTCAGATTTTTTTTAATTGTCTTTTTGGCCTCTGACTGCCATTCTGGTTTTGATTCTTGCCTGTGTCTGACTACATTGATTAAAACAAATTTTACTGTCTGCAAGTGTCTGTCCTGTTTTGGAATGTTACAGAATGTTTCGCATTCCCATCAGATGGCAGACATAGAGGCTCTGAAAGCAGCTTCCTCGGGGCCAGAGACTGGGACAGTCTTGGACCTACTAGCAAAACTGCAGATAGAGACCCAACAACAAATGGCTGACGTGACTAATCGTATGCCAGAGTTTCAGATAAAATTGCAGGTGCAATCTGATTTTAGGCTATGCGTGTGCACAACTGAATGTAATTTTGGATAAGTCTTACTCTAGATGCTGCACGCTTGCGTGTGTCTTTGCACTTTTTTTTTAAACAATTAGACGTTATGGTTAGCTAAAGTACCACAGATAATAATATGTACCACCCAAAGCCAAAGAAATGTTGAATACTTGTGTCAACTGCAAATACTTATGTCAGCACCCCAAATATAGACTTCATTGTGAATATGAAGTTACAGATAATTAGCTATTATAGATTTGATACAAAATTTGAAAACTAATTGCATTTCTAGTATTAGGGAATTTGATTTACTCTCTGTTTTTTTTTAATATTTTGGATGTGAAATGAGGAATTGTCACTATTCTGCTTTTTAAAAACTTGCTCCACTATCTGAGAAGCCTGCAAATAAAGAGAAAAGACAATGAAAAAATGGTCAAAACAAAAGGAAACTTTCCAGACGTTGCTGGTATGTAAAAACTCTCAGCAATCTCACTCACCATGTTAAAAATTGCTTGCTCTGGTGTGTCTGAACTTGCTCTGATTTGCACACTAAAGACCACTATGGAGAAACCTGCCAGACACAGAGATCAACCAAGTCTTTTAGTGCATAGAGTTATAGTGCAGTACTAGCACACGTGCAGTGACAAGATCTTGGGGCAAATGAAATATATTCTTATATATATCAAAGATATTCTTTAAAGCTGGGACACAGTCAGAAAAACTTAAAAGCCCAGGAATGTAGGAATACGCTTTTAACTAGGATGGACATGTTGCCACATTAGCAGAGATTTAGAGGGAGAGAGAATAACTATTACAGAGGCTCTTTCAAGAGCTGTCTGTATGAGGTGTAAATTATTAACTTCTGCTACTGATACTGAATAGGTGACTAAATAGTGGAAGGTAGAGCCATTGGAAAACCAAAGTTTTTGTATGAATTTGTTGTGTGAAACAGCAAAAAAGTGCCATTGGACAAGAATAACATGGGCACTCCATACTACAGACACTACAGCATCCACATTAGTGTCTTTCGTCTTCTACATATTCTCTGTGATTTTATAATTTACTGTCATTTATTACTGTGCTCTGAGCTTTTACTTAAGCCTCTTGATGGTGCTATATAAAAGGTAAGATCTTAAACCAATAAAACATTATTATTTCACATCAAGATATCACCGTTAATGCCAGTAGAAAATTACATTCTTTCCTCAGCTTAAAATTCATTATATTAATAAACATAGGCTTTATAGTTTCATAGGTTCACATTACATAATATTATGAAAACCTCTATAGTAACACATTTGTATAAATAAACAGATATACACACCTGTATTTGAGGATGTCGTCATGGTCTGATTGGTTGGAGGCAGAGCACTGGAATTGGCTGAAATAGGATGCATGTAAATTAATGTGTACCGGTAATAAAAACATTTTTCAAGTATGACATCTGAGTATATACATGTCTTTGAATGGCTGCCTGGAATAAAGATTCTGTGGAGATGAGAATTGCTGTAATACTAAAGGTTGTGCTACAGTATGATGATGAAGTGCTTAATCCTGGAAATAGATAAACATTGGGCACCAGTCTCTGTAGCTTTTCATTATTACCAATTAATAAATGCTTTCTTGTGATGCATGTCACACTGCCATACAGCTCCCTACAGAACCATTAGAAATATCTGGTTTTTACTCAGTAGTCTTACATTGCATCAGTCACTTTCTCTTAGGCATGATCTATGAGAGTGTTTCAATTTACAGTGAAAGAGTCAAAGAAATAGTTCATATGCAAACATAAGCAAAGTACACAGATAAGCAATACTCAATAATCATAAAAAAATACAATTAATATTAACACAGTCCACAAAGGACATTTTCCCTCAGTTTGCTTGACAACATTTGGAAGATTAGACCAATACCATGTAAAATTATTTGAATTCTAGATAATAATTTGAATAATAATTCAAATTCTAGATATGTTTTAATTACTGGTAACTCCAAGAGAAAATTCTGCTGAGTTATTTCCTCAGCCTCATTGTGATGTCAAATCCATTATATTAATATAGAAAGGTTTATCCACATTTGCTATTATTCTAAAAATCTCTAAAGTAAGCCATCAGAATGAACACACACACTCACCTGTTTGTGAGGACGTTGTCATGGTCTGAGTGGTTTGAGGCTGAGCACTAGAATTGGCTGGAATAAGATGCATGTAAATTAATGTGTATTTAAAAACACTTTTCGAATTTGACATCTGAGTATATACATGTCTTTGAATGGCTGCCTGGCATAAAGATTTTGTGGAAATGGGTATTGCTGTAAAACTACAGGATGTGCTACAGTATGATGATGAAGTGCTTAATCCTGAAAATAGATAAACATTGGGCAACAGTTTCTATAGCTTTCCATTATTACCAATTAATACATGTTTTCGTGTAATGCATGCAGAGCCGGAGTGACTAATCGGGAGATTCGGGAGGATTCCCGATGGGCCGGCTCATGTCAATCTCTAGTTTGGGACAATTGGGAGGGGAAAATAATTTTGGGCCGGATTTGGGCATGAAACTCCCAGGCTGAAAAAGTGTCCCACTCCGGCCCTGAATGCATGTCACACTGGCGTACAGCTTCCTACAGAACCATTAGAAATATCTGGTTCTTACTCAGTATTCTTACATTGCATCAGTCACGTTCTCTTAGGCATGATCTATGAGTATGTTTCAATTTACAGTGAAAGAGTCAAAAGAAATAGTTCATATGCAAACATAAGCAAATTACACAGATATACTTAATAATCATTAAAAAATACAATTAATATTAACACAGTCCACAATGGACGTTTCCCCTCAGTTTGCTTGACAACATTTGGAAGATCAGACCAATACCATGTAAAATTATTCGAATTCTATATAATAATTCGAATAATAATTCAAGTTCTAGATATGTTTTAATCACTGGTATTTCCAAGAGAAAATTCTGCTGAGTTATTTCCTCAGCCTCATTGTTATGTCAAATCCATTATATTAATATAGAAATGTTTATCCACATTTGCTATTATTCTAAAAATCTCTAAAGTAAGCCATCAGAATGAACACACTGTCACGTAGGGCAACGCCCCCTCTCGTAGCTGTCACTCTGGGTTCCCTCATGTCCGTGTTCCCTGCCTGTTTGTCCCGCCCTGCTCGTTGGTTTTGATGGATTCCTTGTTTGTTACCACGCCCCTGTGTCATTGTCATCACCTGTCCCTAGTTTTGTCCTGTGTATATTAGTTCCTGTGTCTCCCAGGTCTAGTGGTCGGTCTTTTTGTTTTTTGCTGTGTTTTGCCTGTTCGCCCTAGTACCGCTGTTCCGTGAGTCTTCCTTGTTGTGTTCGCTATGTCTGTCTGTATTTCATGTCCTGACTGCCTGCCCGGTTTGACCCATGCCCGTTACATCGACTCTGCCTATGGAATTTCCTGTAATAAATCTCGCTCTCCTCAGCGCTTGTGTCCGCCTCCCTGTTCTGCCCCGTGCAGATCGTTACATAAAGACCGACCTTACAAGGACACAGCGAGGGAGCGAGACTCTGGTGAGTTTAATCGCTGTGATGAGATGTTGGCTGGTTCGGTCCAGTTCAACTCTCCGATATCGCAGCGTGAACGAACCAGAGACAGAAATTCCCCTGGCGCTGTGGGAACACGGAAGTCTCGACGCGCACCAACGAAAGCCCAGTCACTTTCGGTTTCGACTGGCTTTCGCGTCGAGACTCCTGTTGAGCGCTACGTGTCTGCCCGGCTTGATCACTATAGGGAGGAGAAACCTATAGTACAAGTCGCAGGCAGACGGATTGAGTGCACAGACTGGCATTTGCTTAACCCTCGGTTGGCTCTCGATGGCGTCTGCGAGCTCCCGACGCCTCAGAGGAGGCGGAGCCGTCGCAGAGAGAGCCACCGAGGGGCTTCTGTGTCTGTGTATTCTTCCAGGCTCACCCAGGACCCTGAGGAGGAGGACCTACCGCCGCTGACCCCGCCAGCTATACATCACGACACCCCCAAGTATTTTTTGGGGGGGAGTACAAGCCACGTCGGCTTGGCGGTCACGCCCCCCGATGACGTCAGTATAGTGGCTCCGCCCCCCGAGGACGTCGGCTTGGCGGACACGCCCCCCGAGGACGTCGGCTTAGTGGCTCCGCCCCCCGAGGACGTCGGCTTAGTGGCTCCGCCCCCCGAGGACGTCGGCTTAGTGGCTCCGCCCCCCGAGGACGTCGGCTTGGCGTACACGCCCCCCGAGGACGTCGGCTTGGCGTACACGCCCCCCGAGGACGTCGGCTTGGCGTACACGCCCCCCGAGGACGTCGGCTTGGCGTACACGCCCCCCGACCGCATCTCCTCACCCCAGGTTCCAGTTCCCGCGGCCCGTAGGCAGTCCGTGCCGGTTCCTGTCCCCGCGGCCCGTAGGCAGTTCGTGCCTGTTCCTGTCCCCGCTGCCCATCAGCAGTCCACGCCGGTTCCTGTCCCCGCGACCCTGGAGAGGTCGTCCACGCCGGTTCCTGTCCCCGCGACCCTGGAGAGGTCGTCCACGCCGGCGCCTGTTCCCGCTGCCCGCCAGCGGACCCTGCCTGTTCCCGCTGCCCGCCAGCGGACCCTGCCTGTTCCCGCTGCACGCCAGCGGACCCTGCCTGTTCCCGCTGCACGCCAGCGGACCCTGCCTGTTCCCGCTGCCTGTCTGCCGGCTCCTGTTCCCGCTGCCCGCCGCCCGGCCGCACCTGTCGCCCCAGAGACTGTGCTGCCCACGTGTGGGCTTGGACTCAGTGTGTTGTCTGCTCCGCCCCGTGTTCCTGCCTCTATGCCTGTGTCCCCTTTGCTCCCGTGTTCCATCCCTGGTTTTGTTTTGGTTCCTGTCCCTGTGGTTGTGTCTGTCAAGGTCTGTGTTCCTGTTCCCGTGTCTGTTTCTGGTGGTGTCGTCTCTGTCCCGGTCCCCGTGTCTGTTCCCCAAGTTGTTACCCACCTTGTTCCTGTCCCCGTCACCATCGTCCAAGCCGTGTTTGCCTCAGTGTTTACCTCTGCCCTGTCCCCTGGCCCCGCTCCAGTGTCTGTCCCCGGTCCTGTCCTGTCTGGCCCTGCTCCTGTGCCTCGCCCTGGCCCTATCCGGTCTCCCTGTGTCCCGTGTCATGCCGTGTCCCAGGTCCCTCGTCCTATTTTGTCTGGTCCTGTCCCTCCGGTCTGTCCTGTGTCCGCTGTCCCTGTCCTGTCTGCCCTTGCGTGCCCCGGAGTGGCACGCTTTGAGGGGGGGTTATGTCACGTAGGGCAACGCCCCCTCTCGTAGCTGTCACTCTGGGTTCCCTCATGTCCGTGTTCCCTGCCTGTTTGTCCCGCCCTGCTCGTTGGTTTTGATGGATTCCTTGTTTGTTACCACGCCCCTGTGTCATTGTCATCACCTGTCCCTAGTTTTGTCCTGTGTATATTAGTCCCTGTGTCTCCCAGGTCTAGTGGTCGGTCTTTTTGTTTTTTGCTGTGTTTTGCCTGTTCGCCCTAGTACCGCTGTTCCGTGAGTCTTCCTTGTTGTGTTCGCTATGTCTGTCTGTATTTCATGTCCTGACTGCCTGCCCGGTTTGACCCATGCCCGTTACATCGACTCTGCCTATGGAATTTCCTGTAATAAATCTCGCTCTCCTCAGCGCTTGTGTCCGCCTGCCTGTTCTGCCCCGTGCAGATCGTTACACACACACACTCACCTGTTTGTGAGGACGTTGTCAGGGTCTGAGTGGTTGGAGGCAGAGCACTGGAATTGGCTGCTATAAGATGCATGTAAATTAATGTGTATTTAAAAACACTTTTCGAATTTGACATCTGAGTATATACATGTCTTTGAATGGCTGCCTGGCATAAAGATTTTGGGGAAATGGGTAGTGATGTAACACTACAGGATGTGCTAGAGTATGATGATGAAGGGCTTAATCCTGAAAATAGATAAACATTGGGCAACAGTCTCTATAGCTTTCCATTATTACCAATTAATACATGTTTTCGTGTAATTCGGCACACTGCCGTACAGCTTCCTACGGAACCATTAGAAATATCTGGTTCTTACTCAGTAGACTTACATTGCATCAGTTACGTTCTCTTAGGCATGATCTATGAGTGTGTTTTAATTTACAGTGAAAGAGTCAAAGAAATAGTTCATATGCAAACATAAGCAAATTACACAGATAAGCAATACTCAATAATCATAAAAAAATACAATTAATATTAACACAGTCCACAAAGGACATTTTCCCTCAGTTTGCTTGACAACATTTGGAAGATTAGACCAATATCATGTAAAATTATTCGAATTCTAGATAATAATTTGAATAATAATTCAAATTCTAGATATGTTTTAATTACTGGTAACTCCAAGAGAAAATTCTGCTGAGTTATTTCCTCAGCCTCATTGTGATGTCAAATCCATTATATTAATATAGAAAGGTTTATCCACATTTGCTATTATTCTAAAAATCTCTAAAGTAAGCCATCAGAATGAACACACACACTCACCTATTTGTGAGGACGTTGTCATGGTCTGAGTGGTTTGAGGCTGAGCACTAGAATTGGCTGGAATATGATGCATGTAAATTAATGTGTATTTAAAAACACTTTTCGAATTTGACATCTGAGTATATACATGTCTTTGAATGGCTGCCTGGCATAAAGATTTTGTGGAAATGGGTATTGCTGTAAAACTACAGGATGTGCTACAGTATGATGATGAGCTGCTTAATCCTGAAAATAGATAAACATTGGGCAACAGTTTCTATAGCTTTCCATTATTACCAATTAATACATGTTTTCGTGTAATGCATGCAGAGCCGGAGTGACTAATCGGGAGATTCGGGAGGATTCCCGATGGGCCGGCTCATGTCAATCTCTAGTTTGGGACAATTGGGAGGGGAAAATAATTTTGGGCCGGATTTGGGCATGAAACTCCCAGGCTGAAAAAGTGTCCCACTCCGGCCCTGAATGCATGTCACACTGGCGTACAGCTTCCTACAGAACCATTAGAAATATCTGGTTCTTACTCAGTAGTCTTACATTGCATCAGTCATGTTCTCTTAGGCATGATCTATGAGTATGTTTCAATTTACAGTGAAAGAGTCAAAAGAAATAGTTCATATGCAAACATAAGCAAATTACACAGATATACTTAATAATCATTAAAAAATACAATTAATATTAACACAGTCCACAATGGACGTTTCCCCTCAGTTTGCTTGACAACATTTGGACGATCAGACCAATACCATGTAAAATTATTCGAATTCTAGATAATAATTCGATTAATAATTCAAGTTCTAGATATGTTTTAATCACTGGTATCTCCAAGAGAAAATTCTGCTGAGTTATTTCCTCAGCCTCATTGTTATGTCAAATCCATTATATTAATATAGAAATGTTTATCCACATTTGCTATTATTCTAAAAATCTCTAAAGTAAGCCATCAGAATGAACACACACACTCACCTGTTTGTGAGGACGTTGTCAGGGTCTGAGTGGTTGGAGGCAGAGCACTGGAATTGGCTGCTATAAGATGCATGTAAATTAATGTGTATTTAAAAACACTTTTCGAATTTGACATCTGAGTATATACATGTCTTTGAATGGCTGCCTGGCATAAAGATTTTGGGGAAATGGGTAGTGATGTAACACTACAGGATGTGCTAGAGTATGATGATGAAGGGCTTAATCCTGAAAATAGATAAACATTGGGCAACAGTCTCTATAGCTTTCCATTATTACCAATTAATACATGTTTTCGTGTAATTCGGCACACTGCCGTACAGCTTCCTACGGAACCATTAGAAATATCTGGTTCTTACTCAGTAGACTTACATTGCATCAGTTACGTTCTCTTAGGCATGATCTATGAGTGTGTTTTAATTTACAGTGAAAGACTCAAAGAAATAGTTCATATGCAAACATAAGCAAATTACACAGATAAGCAATACTCAATAATCATAAAAAAATACAATTAATATTAACACAGTCCACAAAGGACATTTTCCCTCAGTTTGCTTGACAACATTTGGAAGATTAGACCAATACCATGTAAAATTATTCGAATTCTAGATAATAATTTGAATAATAATTCAAATTCTAGATATGTTTTAATTACTGGTAACTCCAAGAGAAAATTCTGCTGAGTTATTTCCTCAGCCTCATTGTGATGTCAAATCCATTATATTAATATAGAAAGGTTTATCCACATTTGCTATTATTCTAAAAATCTCTAAAGTAAGCCATCAGAATGAACACACACACTCACCTATTTGTGAGGACGTTGTCATGGTCTGAGTGGTTTGAGGCTGAGCACTAGAATTGGCTGGAATAAGATGCATGTAAATTAATGTGTATTTAAAAACACTTTTCGAATTTGACATCTGAGTATATACATGTCTTTGAATGGCTGCCTGGCATAAAGATTTTGTGGAAATGGGTATTGCTGTAAAACTACAGGATGTGCTACAGTATGATGATGAGCTGCTTAATCCTGAAAATAGATAAACATTGGGCAACAGTTTCTATAGCTTTCCATTATTACCAATTAATACATGTTTTCGTGTAATGCATGCAGAGCCGGAGTGACTAATCGGGAGATTCGGGAGGATTCCCGATGGGCCGGCTCATGTCAATCTCTAGTTTGGGACAATTGGGAGGGGAAAATAATTTTGGGCCGGATTTGGGCATGAAACTCCCAGGCTGAAAAAGTGTCCCACTCCGGCCCTGAATGCATGTCACACTGGCGTACAGCTTCCTACAGAACCATTAGAAATATCTGGTTCTTACTCAGTAGTCTTACAATGCATCAGTCACGTTCTCTTAGGCATGATCTATGAGTATGTTTCAATTTACAGTGAAAGAGTCAAAAGAAATAGTTCATATGCAAACATAAGCAAATTACACAGATATACTTAATAATCATTAAAAAATACAATTAATATTAACACAGTCCACAATGGACGTTTCCCCTCAGTTTGCTTGACAACATTTGGAAGATCAGACCAATACCATGTAAAATTATTCGAATTCTAGATAATAATTCAAATAATAATTCAAGTTCTAGATATGTTTTAATCACTGGTATTTCCAAGAGAAAATTCTGCTGAGTTATTTCCTCAGCCTCATTGTTATGTCAAATCCATTATATTAATATAGAAATGTTTATCCACATTTGCTATTATTCTAAAAATCTCTAAAGTAAGCCATCAGAATGAACACACACACTCACCTGTTTGTGAGGACGTTGTCAGGGTCTGAGTGGTTGGAGGCAGAGCACTGGAATTGGCTGCTATAAGATGCATGTAAATTAATGTGTATTTAAAAACACTTTTCGAATTTGACATCTGAGTATATACATGTCTTTGAATGGCTGCCTGGCATAAAGATTTTGGGGAAATGGGTAGTGATGTAACACTACAGGATGTGCTAGAGTATGATGATGAAGGGCTTAATCCTGAAAATAGATAAACATTGGGCAACAGTCTCTATAGCTTTCCATTATTACCAATTAATACATGTTTTCGTGTAATTCGGCACACTGCCGTACAGCTTCCTACGGAACCATTAGAAATATCTGGTTCTTACTCAGTAGACTTACATTGCATCAGTTACGTTCTCTTAGGCATGATCTATGAGTGTGTTTTAATTTACAGTGAAAGAGTCAAAGAAATAGTTCATATGCAAACATAAGCAAATTACACAGATAAGCAATACTCAATAATCATAAAAAAATACAATTAATATTAACACAGTCCACAAA
This sequence comes from Brachyhypopomus gauderio, assembly GCF_052324685.1. Taxonomy (NCBI): domain Eukaryota; kingdom Metazoa; phylum Chordata; class Actinopteri; order Gymnotiformes; family Hypopomidae; genus Brachyhypopomus; species Brachyhypopomus gauderio. The sequence continues at coordinate 26,743,554 of NC_135214.1, read as the reverse complement.
GGACATTTTCCCTCAGTTTGCTTGACAACATTTGGAAGATTAGACCAATATCATGTAAAATTATTCGAATTCTAGATAATAATTTGAATAATAATTCAAATTCTAGATATGTTTTAATTACTGGTAACTCCAAGAGAAAATTCTGCTGAGTTATTTCCTCAGCCTCATTGTTATGTCAAATCCATTATATTAATATAGAAAGGTTTATCCACATTTGCTATTATTCTAAAAATCTCTAAAGTAAGCCATCAGAATGAACACACACACTCACCTATTTGTGAGGACGTTGTCATGGTCTGAGTGGTTTGAGGCTGAGCACTAGAATTGGCTGGAATAAGATGCATGTAAATTAATGTGTATTTAAAAACACTTTTCGAATTTGACATCTGAGTATATACATGTCTTTGAATGGCTGCCTGGCATAAAGATTTTGTGGAAATGGGTATTGCTGTAAAACTACAGGATGTGCTACAGTATGATGATGAGCTGCTTAATCCTGAAAATAGATAAACATTGGGCAACAGTTTCTATAGCTTTCCATTATTACCAATTAATACATGTTTTCGTGTAATGCATGCAGAGCCGGAGTGACTAATCGGGAGATTCGGGAGGATTCCCGATGGGCCGGCTCATGTCAATCTCTAGTTTGGGACAATTGGGAGGGGAAAATAATTTTGGGCCGGATTTGGTCATGAAACTCCCAGGCTGAAAAAGTGTCCCACTCCGGCCCTGAATGCATGTCACACTGGCGTACAGCTTCCTACAGAACCATTAGAAATATCTGGTTCTTACTCAGTAGTCTTACATTGCATCAGTCACGTTCTCTTAGGCATGATCTATGAGTATGTTTCAATTTACAGTGAAAGAGTCAAAAGAAATAGTTCATATGCAAACATAAGCAAATTACACAGATATACTTAATAATCATTAAAAAATACAATTAATATTAACACAGTCCACAATGGACGTTTCCCCTCAGTTTGCTTGACAACATTTGGAAGATCAGACCAATACCATGTAAAATTATTCGAATTCTAGATAATAATTCGAATAATAATTCAAGTTCTAGATATGTTTTAATCACTGGTATCTCCAAGAGAAAAATCTGCTGAGTTATTTCCTCAGCCTCATTGTTATGTCATATCCATTATATTAATATAGAAATGTTTATCCACATTTGCTATTATTCTAAAAATCTCTAAAGTAAGCCATCAGAATGAACACACACACTCACCTGTTTGTGAGGACGTTGTCAGGGTCTGAGTGGTTGGAGGCAGAGCACTGGAATTGGCTGCTATAAGATGCATGTAAATTAATGTGTATTTAAAAACACTTTTTGAATTTGACATCTGAGTATATACATGTCTTTGAATGGCTGCCTGGCATAAAGATTTTGGGGAAATGGGTAGTGCTGTAACACTACAGGATGTGCTAGAGTATGATGATGAAGGGCTTAATCCTGAAAATAGATAAACATTGGGCAACAGTCTCTATAGCTTTCCATTATTACCAATTAATACATGTTTTCGTGTAATTCGGCACACTGCCGTACAGCTTCCTACGGAACCATTAGAAATATCTGGTTCTTACTCAGTAGACTTACATTGCATCAGTTACGTTCTCTTAGGCATGATCTATGAGTGTGTTTTAATTTACAGTGAAAGAGTCAAAGAAATAGTTCATATGCAAACATAAGCAAATTACACAGATAAGCAATACTCAATAATCATAAAAAAATACAATTAATATTAACACAGTCCACAAAGGACATTTTCCCTCAGTTTGCTTGACAACATTTGGAAGATTAGACCAATATCATGTAAAATTATTCGAATTCTAGATAATAATTTGAATAATAATTCAAATTCTAGATATGTTTTAATTACTGGTAACTCCAAGAGAAAATTCTGCTGAGTTATTTCCTCAGCCTCATTGTGATGTCAAATCCATTATATTAATATAGAAAGGTTTATCCACATTTGCTATTATTCTAAAAATCTCTAAAGTAAGCCATCAGAATGAACACACACACTCACCTATTTGTGAGGACGTTGTCATGGTCTGAGTGGTTTGAGGCTGAGCACTAGAATTGGCTGGAATAAGATGCATGTAAATTAATGTGTATTTAAAAACACTTTTCGAATTTGACATCTGAGTATATACATGTCTTTGAATGGCTGCCTGGCATAAAGATTTTGTGGAAATGGGTATTGCTGTAAAACTACAGGATGTGCTACAGTATGATGATGAGCTGCTTAATCCTGAAAATAGATAAACATTGGGCAACAGTTTCTATAGCTTTCCATTATTACCAATTAATACATGTTTTCGTGTAATGCATGCAGAGCCGGAGTGACTAATCGGGAGATTCGGGAGGATTCCCGATGGGCCGGCTCATGTCAATCTCTAGTTTGGGACAATTGGGAGGGGAAAATAATTTTGGGCCGGATTTGGTCATGAAACTCCCAGGCTGAAAAAGTGTCCCACTCCGGCCCTGAATGCATGTCACACTGGCGTACAGCTTCCTACAGAACCATTAGAAATATCTGGTTCTTACTCAGTAGTCTTACATTGCATCAGTCACGTTCTCTTAGGCATGATCTATGAGTATGTTTCAATTTACAGTGAAAGAGTCAAAAGAAATAGTTCATATGCAAACATAAGCAAATTACACAGATATACTTAATAATCATTAAAAAATACAATTAATATTAACACAGTCCACAATGGACGTTTCCCCTCAGTTTGCTTGACAACATTTGGAAGATCAGACCAATACCATGTAAAATTATTCGAATTCTAGATAATAATTCAAATAATAATTCAAGTTCTAGATATGTTTTAATCACTGGTATTTCCAAGAGAAAATTCTGCTGAGTTATTTCCTCAGCCTCATTGTTATGTCAAATCCATTATATTAATATAGAAATGTTTATCCACATTTGCTATTATTCTAAAAATCTCTAAAGTAAGCCATCAGAATGAACACACACACTCACCTGTTTGTGAGGACGTTGTCAGGGTCTGAGTGGTTGGAGGCAGAGCACTGGAATTGGCTGCTATAAGATGCATGTAAATTAATGTGTATTTAAAAACACTTTTTGAATTTGACATCTGAGTATATACATGTCTTTGAATGGCTGCCTGGCATAAAGATTTTGGGGAAATGGGTAGTGATGTAACACTACAGGATGTGCTAGAGTATGATGATGAGGGGCTTAATCCTGAAAATAGATAAACATTGGGCAACAGTCTCTATAGCTTTCCATTATTACCAATTAATACATGTTTTCGTGTAATTCGGCACACTGCCGTACAGCTTCCTACGGAACCATTAGAAATATCTGGTTCTTACTCAGTAGACTTACATTGCATCAGTTACGTTCTCTTAGGCATGATCTATGAGTGTGTTTTAATTTACAGTGAAAGAGTCAAAGAAATAGTTCATATGCAAACATAAGCAAATTACACAGATAAGCAATACTCAATAATCATAAAAAAATACAATTAATATTAACACAGTCCACAAAGGACATTTTCCCTCAGTTTGCTTGACAACATTTGGAAGATTAGACCAATATCATGTAAAATTATTCGAATTCTAGATAATAATTTGAATAATAATTCAAATTCTAGATATGTTTTAATTACTGGTAACTCCAAGAGAAAATTCTGCTGAGTTATTTCCTCAGCCTCATTGTGATGTCAAATCCATTATATTAATATAGAAAGGTTTATCCACATTTGCTATTATTCTAAAAATCTCTAAAGTAAGCCATCAGAATGAACACACACACTCACCTATTTGTGAGGACGTTGTCATGGTCTGAGTGGTTTGAGGCTGAGCACTAGAATTGGCTGGAATAAGATGCATGTAAATTAATGTGTATTTAAAAACACTTTTCGAATTTGACATCTGAGTATATACATGTCTTTGAATGGCTGCCTGGCATAAAGATTTTGTGGAAATGGGTATTGCTGTAAAACTACAGGATGTGCTACAGTATGATGATGAGCTGCTTAATCCTGAAAATAGATAAACATTGGGCAACAGTTTCTATAGCTTTCCATTATTACCAATTAATACATGTTTTCGTGTAATGCATGCAGAGCCGGAGTGACTAATCGGGAGATTCGGGAGGATTCCCGATGGGCCGGCTCATGTCAATCTCTAGTTTGGGACAATTGGGAGGGGAAAATAATTTTGGGCCGGATTTGGGCATGAAACTCCCAGGCTGAAAAAGTGTCCCACTCCGGCCCTGAATGCATGTCACACTGGCGTACAGCTTCCTACAGAACCATTAGAAATATCTGGTTCTTACTCAGTAGTCTTACAATGCATCAGTCACGTTCTCTTAGGCATGATCTATGAGTATGTTTCAATTTACAGTGAAAGAGTCAAAAGAAATAGTTCATATGCAAACATAAGCAAATTACACAGATATACTTAATAATCATTAAAAAATACAATTAATATTAACACAGTCCACAATGGACGTTTCCCCTCAGTTTGCTTGACAACATTTGGAAGATCAGACCAATACCATGTAAAATTATTCGAATTCTAGATAATAATTCAAATAATAATTCAAGTTCTAGATATGTTTTAATCACTGGTATTTCCAAGAGAAAATTCTGCTGAGTTATTTCCTCAGCCTCATTGTTATGTCAAATCCATTATATTAATATAGAAATGTTTATCCACATTTGCTATTATTCTAAAAATCTCTAAAGTAAGCCATCAGAATGAACACACACACTCACCTGTTTGTGAGGACGTTGTCAGGGTCTGAGTGGTTGGAGGCAGAGCACTGGAATTGGCTGCTATAAGATGCATGTAAATTAATGTGTATTTAAAAACACTTTTCGAATTTGACATCTGAGTATATACATGTCTTTGAATGGCTGCCTGGCATAAAGATTTTGGGGAAATGGGTAGTGATGTAACACTACAGGATGTGCTAGAGTATGATGATGAAGGGCTTAATCCTGAAAATAGATAAACATTGGGCAACAGTCTCTATAGCTTTCCATTATTACCAATTAATACATGTTTTCGTGTAATTCGGCACACTGCCGTACAGCTTCCTACGGAACCATTAGAAATATCTGGTTCTTACTCAGTAGACTTACATTGCATCAGTTACGTTCTCTTAGGCATGATCTATGAGTGTGTTTTAATTTACAGTGAAAGAGTCAAAGAAATAGTTCATATGCAAACATAAGCAAATTACACAGATAAGCAATACTCAATAATCATAAAAAAATACAATTAATATTAACACAGTCCACAAAGGACATTTTCCCTCAGTTTGCTTGACAACATTTGGAAGATTAGACCAATATCATGTAAAATTATTCGAATTCTAGATAATAATTTGAATAATAATTCAAATTCTAGATATGTTTTAATTACTGGTAACTCCAAGAGAAAATTCTGCTGAGTTATTTCCTCAGCCTCATTGTTATGTCAAATCCATTATATTAATATAGAAAGGTTTATCCACATTTGCTATTATTCTAAAAATCTCTAAAGTAAGCCATCAGAATGAACACACACACTCACCTATTTGTGAGGACGTTGTCATGGTCTGAGTGGTTTGAGGCTGAGCACTAGAATTGGCTGGAATAAGATGCATGTAAATTAATGTGTATTTAAAAACACTTTTCGAATTTGACATCTGAGTATATACATGTCTTTGAATGGCTGCCTGGCATAAAGATTTTGTGGAAATGGGTATTGCTGTAAAACTACAGGATGTGCTACAGTATGATGATGAGCTGCTTAATCCTGAAAATAGATAAACATTGGGCAACAGTTTCTATAGCTTTCCATTATTACCAATTAATACATGTTTTCGTGTAATGCATGCAGAGCCGGAGTGACTAATCGGGAGATTCGGGAGGATTCCCGATGGGCCGGCTCATGTCAATCTCTAGTTTGGGACAATTGGGAGGGGAAAATAATTTTGGGCCGGATTTGGTCATGAAACTCCCAGGCTGAAAAAGTGTCCCACTCCGGCCCTGAATGCATGTCACACTGGCGTACAGCTTCCTACAGAACCATTAGAAATATCTGGTTCTTACTCAGTAGTCTTACATTGCATCAGTCACGTTCTCTTAGGCATGATCTATGAGTATGTTTCAATTTACAGTGAAAGAGTCAAAAGAAATAGTTCATATGCAAACATAAGCAAATTACACAGATATACTTAATAATCATTAAAAAATACAATTAATATTAACACAGTCCACAATGGACGTTTCCCCTCAGTTTGCTTGACAACATTTGGAAGATCAGACCAATACCATGTAAAATTATTCGAATTCTAGATAATAATTCGAATAATAATTCAAGTTCTAGATATGTTTTAATCACTGGTATCTCCAAGAGAAAAATCTGCTGAGTTATTTCCTCAGCCTCATTGTTATGTCATATCCATTATATTAATATAGAAATGTTTATCCACATTTGCTATTATTCTAAAAATCTCTAAAGTAAGCCATCAGAATGAACACACACACTCACCTGTTTGTGAGGACGTTGTCAGGGTCTGAGTGGTTGGAGGCAGAGCACTGGAATTGGCTGCTATAAGATGCATGTAAATTAATGTGTATTTAAAAACACTTTTTGAATTTGACATCTGAGTATATACATGTCTTTGAATGGCTGCCTGGCATAAAGATTTTGGGGAAATGGGTAGTGCTGTAACACTACAGGATGTGCTAGAGTATGATGATGAAGGGCTTAATCCTGAAAATAGATAAACATTGGGCAACAGTCTCTATAGCTTTCCATTATTACCAATTAATACATGTTTTCGTGTAATTCGGCACACTGCCGTACAGCTTCCTACGGAACCATTAGAAATATCTGGTTCTTACTCAGTAGACTTACATTGCATCAGTTACGTTCTCTTAGGCATGATCTATGAGTGTGTTTTAATTTACAGTGAAAGAGTCAAAGAAATAGTTCATATGCAAACATAAGCAAATTACACAGATAAGCAATACTCAATAATCATAAAAAAATACAATTAATATTAACACAGTCCACAAAGGACATTTTCCCTCAGTTTGCTTGACAACATTTGGAAGATTAGACCAATATCATGTAAAATTATTCGAATTCTAGATAATAATTTGAATAATAATTCAAATTCTAGATATGTTTTAATTACTGGTAACTCCAAGAGAAAATTCTGCTGAGTTATTTCCTCAGCCTCATTGTGATGTCAAATCCATTATATTAATATAGAAAGGTTTATCCACATTTGCTATTATTCTAAAAATCTCTAAAGTAAGCCATCAGAATGAACACACACACTCACCTATTTGTGAGGACGTTGTCATGGTCTGAGTGGTTTGAGGCTGAGCACTAGAATTGGCTGGAATAAGATGCATGTAAATTAATGTGTATTTAAAAACACTTTTCGAATTTGACATCTGAGTATATACATGTCTTTGAATGGCTGCTTGGCATAAAGATTTTGTGGAAATGGGTATTGCTGTAAAACTACAGGATGTGCTACAGTATGATGATGAGCTGCTTAATCCTGAAAATAGATAAACATTGGGCAACAGTTTCTATAGCTTTCCATTATTACCAATTAATACATGTTTTCGTGTAATGCATGCAGAGCCGGAGTGACTAATCGGGAGATTCGGGAGGATTCCCGATGGGCCGGCTCATGTCAATCTCTAGTTTGGGACAATTGGGAGGGGAAAATAATTTTGGGCCGGATTTGGTCATGAAACTCCCAGGCTGAAAAAGTGTCCCACTCCGGCCCTGAATGCATGTCACACTGGCGTACAGCTTCCTACAGAACCATTAGAAATATCTGGTTCTTACTCAGTAGTCTTACATTGCATCAGTCACGTTCTCTTAGGCATGATCTATGAGTATGTTTCAATTTACAGTGAAAGAGTCAAAAGAAATAGTTCATATGCAAACATAAGCAAATTACACAGATATACTTAATAATCATTAAAAAATACAATTAATATTAACACAGTCCACAATGGACGTTTCCCCTCAGTTTGCTTGACAACATTTGGAAGATCAGACCAATACCATGTAAAATTATTCGAATTCTAGATAATAATTCAAATAATAATTCAAGTTCTAGATATGTTTTAATCACTGGTATCTCCAAGAGAAAATTCTGCTGAGTTATTTCCTCAGCCTCATTGTTATGTCATATCCATTATATTAATATAGAAATGTTTATCCACATTTGCTATTATTCTAAAAATCTCTAAAGTAAGCCATCAGAATGAACACACACACTCACCTGTTTGTGAGGACGTTGTCAGGGTCTGAGTGGTTGGAGGCAGAGCACTGGAATTGGCTGCTATAAGATGCATGTAAATTAATGTGTATTTAAAAACACTTTTCGAATTTGACATCTGAGTATATACATGTCTTTGAATGGCTGCCTGGCATAAAGATTTTGGGGAAATGGGTAGTGATGTAACACTACAGGATGTGCTAGAGTATGATGATGAAGGGCTTAATCCTGAAAATAGATAAACATTGGGCAACAGTCTCTATAGCTTTCCATTATTACCAATTAATACATGTTTTCGTGTAATTTGGCACACTGCCGTACAGCTTCCTACGGAACCATTAGAAATATCTGGTTCTTACTCAGTAGACTTACATTGCATCAGTTACGTTCTCTTAGGCATGATCTATGAGTGTGTTTTAATTTACAGTGAAAGAGTCAAAGAAATAGTTCATATGCAAACATAAGCAAATTACACAGATAAGCAATACTCAATAATCATAAAAAAATACAATTAATATTAACACAGTCCACAAAGGACATTTTCCCTCAGTTTGCTTGACAACATTTGGAAGATTAGACCAATATCATGTAAAATTATTCGAATTCTAGATAATAATTTGAATAATAATTCAAATTCTAGATATGTTTTAATTACTGGTAACTCCAAGAGAAAATTCTGCTGAGTTATTTCCTCAGCCTCATTGTGATGTCAAATCCATTATATTAATATAGAAAGGTTTATCCACATTTGCTATTATTCTAAAAATCTCTAAAGTAAGCCATCAGAATGAACACACACACTCACCTATTTGTGAGGACGTTGTCATGGTCTGAGTGGTTTGAGGCTGAGCACTAGAATTGGCTGGAATAAGATGCATGTAAATTAATGTGTATTTAAAAACACTTTTCGAATTTGACATCTGAGTATATACATGTCTTTGAATGGCTGCCTGGCATAAAGATTTTGTGGAAATGGGTATTGCTGTAAAACTACAGGATGTGCTACAGTATGATGATGAGCTGCTTAATCCTGAAAATAGATAAACATTGGGCAACAGTTTCTATAGCTTTCCATTATTACCAATTAATACATGTTTTCGTGTAATGCATGCAGAGCCGGAGTGACTAATCGGGAGATTCGGGAGGATTCCCGATGGGCCGGCTCATGTCAATCTCTAGTTTGGGACAATTGGGAGGGGAAAATAATTTTGGGCCGGATTTGGTCATGAAACTCCCAGGCTGAAAAAGTGTCCCACTCCGGCCCTGAATGCATGTCACACTGGCGTACAGCTTCCTACAGAACCATTAGAAATATCTGGTTCTTACTCAGTAGTCTTACATTGCATCAGTCACATTCTCTTAGGCATGATCTATGAGTATGTTTCAATTTACAGTGAAAGAGTCAAAAGAAATAGTTCATATGCAAACATAAGCAAATTACACAGATATACTTAATAATCATTAAAAAATACAATTAATATTAACACAGTCCACAATGGACGTTTCCCCTCAGTTTGCTTGACAACATTTGGAAGATCAGACCAATACCATGTAAAATTATTCGAATTCTAGATAATAATTCGAATAATAATTCAAGTTCTAGATATGTTTTAATCACTGGTATCTCCAAGAGAAAATTCTGCTGAGTTATTTCCTCAGCCTCATTGTTATGTCATATCCATTATATTAATATAGAAATGTTTATCCACATTTGCTATTATTCTAAAAATCTCTAAAGTAAGCCATCAGAATGAACACACACACTCACCTGTTTGTGAGGACGTTGTCAGGGTCTGAGTGGTTGGAGGCAGAGCACTGGAATTGGCTGCTATAAGATGCATGTAAATTAATGTGTATTTAAAAACACTTTTTGAATTTGACATCTGAGTATATACATGTCTTTGAATGGCTGCCTGGCATAAAGATTTTGGGGAAATGGGTAGTGCTGTAACACTACAGGATGTGCTAGAGTATGATGATGAAGGGCTTAATCCTGAAAATAGATAAACATTGGGCAACAGTCTCTATAGCTTTCCATTATTACCAATTAATACATGTTTTCGTGTAATTCGGCACACTGCCGTACAGCTTCCTACGGAACCATTAGAAATATCTGGTTCTTACTCAGTAGACTTACATTGCATCAGTTACGTTCTCTTAGGCATGATCTATGAGTGTGTTTTAATTTACAGTGAAAGAGTCAAAGAAATAGTTCATATGCAAACATAAGCAAATTACACAGATAAGCAATACTCAATAATCATAAAAAAATACAATTAATATTAACACAGTCCACAAAGGACATTTTCCCTCAGTTTGCTTGACAACATTTGGAAGATTAGACCAATATCATGTAAAATTATTCGAATTCTAGATAATAATTTGAATAATAATTCAAATTCTAGATATGTTTTAATTACTGGTAACTCCAAGAGAAAATTCTGCTGAGTTATTTCCTCAGCCTCATTGTGATGTCAAATCCATTATATTAATATAGAAAGGTTTATCCACATTTGCTATTATTCTAAAAATCTCTAAAGTAAGCCATCAGAATGAACACACACACTCACCTATTTGTGAGGACGTTGTCATGGTCTGAGTGGTTTGAGGCTGAGCACTAGAATTGGCTGGAATAAGATGCATGTAAATTAATGTGTATTTAAAAACACTTTTCGAATTTGACATCTGAGTATATACATGTCTTTGAATGGCTGCCTGGCATAAAGATTTTGTGGAAATGGGTATTGCTGTAAAACTACAGGATGTGCTACAGTATGATGATGAGCTGCTTAATCCTGAAAATAGATAAACATTGGGCAACAGTTTCTATAGCTTTCCATTATTACCAATTAATACATGTTTTCGTGTAATGCATGCAGAGCCGGAGTGACTAATCGGGAGATTCGGGAGGATTCCCGATGGGCCGGCTCATGTCAATCTCTAGTTTGGGACAATTGGGAGGGGAAAATAATTTTGGGCCGGATTTGGTCATGAAACTCCCAGGCTGAAAAAGTGTCCCACTCCGGCCCTGAATGCATGTCACACTGGCGTACAGCTTCCTACAGAACCATTAGAAATATCTGGTTCTTACTCAGTAGTCTTACATTGCATCAGTCACGTTCTCTTAGGCATGATCTATGAGTATGTTTCAATTTACAGTGAAAGAGTCAAAAGAAATAGTTCATATGCAAACATAAGCAAATTACACAGATATACTTAATAATCATTAAAAAATACAATTAATATTAACACAGTCCACAATGGACGTTTCCCCTCAGTTTGCTTGACAACATTTGGAAGATCAGACCAATACCATGTAAAATTATTCGAATTCTAGATAATAATTCGAATAATAATTCAAGTTCTAGATATGTTTTAATCACTGGTATCTCCAAGAGAAAATTCTGCTGAGTTATTTCCTCAGCCTCATTGTTATGTCATATCCATTATATTAATATAGAAATGTTTATCCACATTTGCTATTATTCTAAAAATCTCTAAAGTAAGCCATCAGAATGAACACACACACTCACCTGTTTGTGAGGACGTTGTCAGGGTCTGAGTGGTTGGAGGCAGAGCACTGGAATTGGCTGCTATAAGATGCATGTAAATTAATGTGTATTTAAAAACACTTTTTGAATTTGACATCTGAGTATATACATGTCTTTGAATGGCTGCCTGGCATAAAGATTTTGGGGAAATGGGTAGTGCTGTAACACTACAGGATGTGCTAGAGTATGATGATGAAGGGCTTAATCCTGAAAATAGATAAACATTGGGCAACAGTCTCTATAGCTTTCCATTATTACCAATTAATACATGTTTTCGTGTAATTCGGCACACTGCCGTACAGCTTCCTACGGAACCATTAGAAATATCTGGTTCTTACTCAGTAGACTTACATTGCATCAGTTACGTTCTCTTAGGCATGATCTATGAGTGTGTTTTAATTTACAGTGAAAGAGTCAAAGAAATAGTTCATATGCAAACATAAGCAAATTACACAGATAAGCAATACTCAATAATCATAAAAAAATACAATTAATATTAACACAGTCCACAAAGGACATTTTCCCTCAGTTTGCTTGACAACATTTGGAAGATTAGACCAATATCATGTAAAATTATTCGAATTCTAGATAATAATTTGAATAATAATTCAAATTCTAGATATGTTTTAATTACTGGTAACTCCAAGAGAAAATTCTGCTGAGTTATTTCCTCAGCCTCATTGTGATGTCAAATCCATTATATTAATATAGAAAGGTTTATCCACATTTGCTATTATTCTAAAAATCTCTAAAGTAAGCCATCAGAATGAACACACACACTCACCTATTTGTGAGGACGTTGTCATGGTCTGAGTGGTTTGAGGCTGAGCACTAGAATTGGCTGGAATAAGATGCATGTAAATTAATGTGTATTTAAAAACACTTTTCGAATTTGACATCTGAGTATATACATGTCTTTGAATGGCTGCCTGGCATAAAGATTTTGTGGAAATGGGTATTGCTGTAAAACTACAGGATGTGCTACAGTATGATGATGAGCTGCTTAATCCTGAAAATAGATAAACATTGGGCAACAGTTTCTATAGCTTTCCATTATTACCAATTAATACATGTTTTCGTGTAATGCATGCAGAGCCGGAGTGACTAATCGGGAGATTCGGGAGGATTCCCGATGGGCCGGCTCATGTCAATCTCTAGTTTGGGACAATTGGGAGGGGAAAATAATTTTGGGCCGGATTTGGTCATGAAACTCCCAGGCTGAAAAAGTGTCCCACTCCGGCCCTGAATGCATGTCACACTGGCGTACAGCTTCCTACAGAACCATTAGAAATATCTGGTTCTTACTCAGTAGTCTTACATTGCATCAGTCACGTTCTCTTAGGCATGATCTATGAGTATGTTTCAATTTACAGTGAAAGAGTCAAAAGAAATAGTTCATATGCAAACATAAGCAAATTACACAGATATACTTAATAATCATTAAAAAATACAATTAATATTAACACAGTCCACAATGGACGTTTCCCCTCAGTTTGCTTGACAACATTTGGAAAATCAGACCAATACCATGTAAAATTATTCGAATTCTAGATAATAATTCGAATAATAATTCAAGTTCTAGATATGTTTTAATCACTGGTATCTCCAAGAGAAAATTCTGCTGAGTTATTTCCTCAGCCTCATTGTTATGTCAAATCCATTATATTAATATAGAAATGTTTATCCACATTTGCTATTATTCTAAAAATCTCTAAAGTAAGCCATCAGAATGAACACACACACTCACCTGTTTGTGAGGACGTTGTCAGGGTCTGAGTGGTTGGAGGCAGAGCACTGGAATTGGCTGCTATAAGATGCATGTAAATTAATGTGTATTTAAAAACACTTTTCGAATTTGACATCTGAGTATATACATGTCTTTGAATGGCTGCCTGGCATAAAGATTTTGGGGAAATGGGTAGTGATGTAACACTACAGGATGTGCTAGAGTATGATGATGAAGGGCTTAATCCTGAAAATAGATAAACATTGGGCAACAGTCTCTATAGCTTTCCATTATTACCAATTAATACATGTTTTCGTGTAATTCGGCACACTGCCGTACAGCTTCCTACGGAACCATTAGAAATATCTGGTTCTTACTCAGTAGACTTACATTGCATCAGTTACGTTCTCTTAGGCATGATCTATGAGTGTGTTTTAATTTACAGTGAAAGAGTCAAAGAAATAGTTCATATGCAAACATAAGCAAATTACACAGATAAGCAATACTCAATAATCATAAAAAAATACAATTAATATTAACACAGTCCACAAAGGACATTTTCCCTCAGTTTGCTTGACAACATTTGGAAGATTAGACCAATATCATGTAAAATTATTCGAATTCTAGATAATAATTTGAATAATAATTCAAATTCTAGATATGTTTTAATTACTGGTAACTCCAAGAGAAAATTCTGCTGAGTTATTTCCTCAGCCTCATTGTGATGTCAAATCCATTATATTAATATAGAAAGGTTTATCCACATTTGCTATTATTCTAAAAATCTCTAAAGTAAGCCATCAGAATGAACACACACACTCACCTATTTGTGAGGACGTTGTCATGGTCTGAGTGGTTTGAGGCTGAGCACTAGAATTGGCTGGAATAAGATGCATGTAAATTAATGTGTATTTAAAAACACTTTTCGAATTTGACATCTGAGTATATACATGTCTTTGAATGGCTGCCTGGCATAAAGATTTTGTGGAAATGGGTATTGCTGTAAAACTACAGGATGTGCTACAGTATGATGATGAGCTGCTTAATCCTGAAAATAGATAAACATTGGGCAACAGTTTCTATAGCTTTCCATTATTACCAATTAATACATGTTTTCGTGTAATGCATGCAGAGCCGGAGTGACTAATCGGGAGATTCGGGAGGATTCCCGATGGGCCGGCTCATGTCAATCTCTAGTTTGGGACAATTGGGAGGGGAAAATAATTTTGGGCCGGATTTGGTCATGAAACTCCCAGGCTGAAAAAGTGTCCCACTCCGGCCCTGAATGCATGTCACACTGGCGTACAGCTTCCTACAGAACCATTAGAAATATCTGGTTCTTACTCAGTAGTCTTACATTGCATCAGTCACGTTCTCTTAGGCATGATCTATGAGTATGTTTCAATTTACAGTGAAAGAGTCAAAAGAAATAGTTCATATGCAAACATAAGCAAATTACACAGATATACTTAATAATCATTAAAAAATACAATTAATATTAACACAGTCCACAATGGACGTTTCCCCTCAGTTTGCTTGACAACATTTGGAAAATCAGACCAATACCATGTAAAATTATTCGAATTCTAGATAATAATTCGAATAATAATTCAAGTTCTAGATATGTTTTAATCACTGGTATCTCCAAGAGAAAATTCTGCTGAGTTATTTCCTCAGCCTCATTGTTATGTCAAATCCATTATATTAATATAGAAATGTTTATCCACATTTGCTATTATTCTAAAAATCTCTAAAGTAAGCCATCAGAATGAACACACACACTCACCTGTTTGTGAGGACGTTGTCAGGGTCTGAGTGGTTGGAGGCAGAGCACTGGAATTGGCTGCTATAAGATGCATGTAAATTAATGTGTATTTAAAAACACTTTTCGAATTTGACATCTGAGTATATACATGTCTTTGAATGGCTGCCTGGCATAAAGATTTTGGGGAAATGGGTAGTGCTGTAACACTACAGGATGTGCTAGAGTATGATGATGAAGGGCTTAATCCTGAAAATAGATAAACATTGGGCAACAGTCTCTATAGCTTTCCATTATTACCAATTAATACATGTTTTCGTGTAATTCGGCACACTGCCGTACAGCTTCCTACGGAACCATTAGAAATATCTGGTTCTTACTCAGTAGACTTACATTGCATCAGTTACGTTCTCTTAGGCATGATCTATGAGTGTGTTTTAATTTACAGTGAAAGAGTCAAAGAAATAGTTCATATGCAAACATAAGCAAATTACACAGATAAGCAATACTCAATAATCATAAAAAAATACAATTAATATTAACACAGTCCACAAAGGACATTTTCCCTCAGTTTGCTTGACAACATTTGGAAGATTAGACCAATATCATGTAAAATTATTCGAATTCTAGATAATAATTTGAATAATAATTCAAATTCTAGATATGTTTTAATTACTGGTAACTCCAAGAGAAAATTCTGCTGAGTTATTTCCTCAGCCTCATTGTGATGTCAAATCCATTATATTAATATAGAAAGGTTTATCCACATTTGCTATTATTCTAAAAATCTCTAAAGTAAGCCATCAGAATGAACACACACACTCACCTATTTGTGAGGACGTTGTCATGGTCTGAGTGGTTTGAGGCTGAGCACTAGAATTGGCTGGAATAAGATGCATGTAAATTAATGTGTATTTAAAAACACTTTTCGAATTTGACATCTGAGTATATACATGTCTTTGAATGGCTGCCTGGCATAAAGATTTTGTGGAAATGGGTATTGCTGTAAAACTACAGGATGTGCTACAGTATGATGATGAGCTGCTTAATCCTGAAAATAGATAAACATTGGGCAACAGTTTCTATAGCTTTCCATTATTACCAATTAATACATGTTTTCGTGTAATGCATGCAGAGCCGGAGTGACTAATCGGGAGATTCGGGAGGATTCCCGATGGGCCGGCTCATGTCAATCTCTAGTTTGGGACAATTGGGAGGGGAAAATAATTTTGGGCCGGATTTGGTCATGAACTCTCAGGCTGAAAAAGTGTCCCACTCCGGCCCTGAATGCATGTCACACTGGCGTACAGCTTCCTACAGAACCATTAGAAATATCTGGTTCTTACTCAGTAGTCTTACATTGCATCAGTCACGTTCTCTTAGGCATGATCTATGAGTATGTTTCAATTTACAGTGAAAGAGTCAAAAGAAATAGTTCATATGCAAACATAAGCAAATTACACAGATATACTTAATAATCATTAAAAAATACAATTAATATTAACACAGTCCACAATGGACGTTTCCCCTCAGTTTGCTTGACAACATTTGGAAGATCAGACCAATACCATGTAAAATTATTCGAATTCTAGATAATAATTCGAATAATAATTCAAGTTCTAGATATGTTTTAATCACTGGTATCTCCAAGAGAAAATTCTGCTGAGTTATTTCCTCAGCCTCATTGTTATGTCAAATCCATTATATTAATATCGAAATGTTTATCCACATTTGCTATTATTCTAAAAATCTCTAAAGTAAGCCATCAGAATGAACACACACACTCACCTGTTTGTGAGGACGTTGTCAGGGTCTGAGTGGTTGGAGGCAGAGCACTGGAATTGGCTGCTATAAGATGCATGTAAATTAATGTGTATTTAAAAACACTTTTCGAATTTGACATCTGAGTATATACATGTCTTTGAATGGCTGCCTGGCATAAAGATTTTGGGGAAATGGGTAGTGCTGTAACACTACAGGATGTGCTAGAGTATGATGATGAAGGGCTTAATCCTGAAAATAGATAAACATTGGGCAACAGTCTCTATAGCTTTCCATTATTACCAATTAATACATGTTTTCGTGTAATTCGGCACACTGCCGTACAGCTTCCTACGGAACCATTAGAAATATCTGGTTCTTACTCAGTAGACTTACATTGCATCAGTTACGTTCTCTTAGGCATGATCTATGAGTGTGTTTTAATTTACAGTGAAAGAGTCAAAGAAATAGTTCATATGCAAACATAAGCAAATTACACAGATAAGCAATACTCAATAATCATAAAAAAATACAATTAATATTAACACAGTCCACAAAGGACATTTTCCCTCAGTTTGCTTGACAACATTTGGAAGATTAGACCAATACCATGTAAAATTATTCGAATTCTAGATAATAATTTGAATAATAATTCAAATTCTAGATATGTTTTAATTACTGGTAACTCCAAGAGAAAATTCTGCTGAGTTATTTCCTCAGCCTCATTGTGATGTCAAATCCATTATATTAATATAGATAGGTTTATCCACATTTGCTATTATTCTAAAAATCTCTAAAGTAAGCCATCAGAATGAACACACACACTCACCTGTTTGTGAGGACGTTGTCATGGTCTGAGTGGTTGGAGGCAGAGCACTGTAATGGGCTGGAATAGGATGCATGTAAATTAATGTGTATTTAATAACATTTTTTGAGTATGACATCTGAATATATACATGTCTTTGAATGGCTGCTAGGCACAAAGATTCTGTGGAGATGAGTATTGCTGTAAAACTACAGGATGTGCTACAGTATGATGATGAAGGGCTTAATCCTGAAAATAGATTTACATTTACGGCATTTGGCAGACGCCCTTATCTAGAGCGACTTACATTTTGTCTCATTTTTATACAAGTGAGCAATTGAGGGTTAAGGGCCTTGCTCAGGGGCACCTCAGTCATGGCCTCAGGTCTGGGAATCGAACCCACGACCCTCCGGTCACAAGACCAGCTCCCTAACCACCAGGCCATGACTGCCCATAGATAAACATTGGGCAACAGTTTCTGTAGCTTTTCATTATTACCAATTAATAAATATTTCCTTTTGATGCATGTCACACTGCCGTACAGCTTCCTACAGAACCATTAGAAATATCTGGTTCTTAATCAGTAGTCTTACATTGTGTCAGTCACTTTCTCTTAGGCATGATCTATGAGAGTGTTTCGATTTACAGTGAAAGAGTCAAAGAAATAGTTCCTATGCAATCATAAGCAAATTACACAGTTAAGCAATACTCAACAATCATTAAAAAATACAATTAACATTAACACAGTCCACAACGGACATTTCCCCTCAGTTTGCTTGACAACATTTGGAAGATTAGACCTATCCTGGGTAAAATTATTCAAATTCTAGATAATTCGAATAATAATTCAAATTCTAGATATGTTTTAATCACTGGTAAGTCCAAGAGAATATTCTGCTGACTTATTTCCTCAGCCTCATTGTTATGTCAAATCCGTTATATTAATATAAAAAAGGTTTATCCACATTTCCTAGAATTCTAAAAATCTCTAAAGTAAGCCATCAGAATGAACACACGCACACACCTGTTTTTGAGGATGTCGTCATGGTCTGAGTGGTTGTAGGCAGAGCACTGGAATTGGCTGGAATAGAATGCATGTAATTGAATGTGTAATTAAAAACATTTTTCGAGAATGACATCTGAGTATATATGTCTTTGAATGGCTGCCTGGCACAAAGATTCTGTGGAGATGGGTAGTGCTGTAATACTATTAAAGGATGTGCTAGGACCCTCGCAAGGGTGAAAAGCTGGTCAAGTGTTCCACCACCAGGACAGAACCCACATTGTTCCTCTTGTAACTGAAATTCGACTACTGACCAGACTCTCTTTTCCCGAACCCCTGCATAGACCTTACCAGGGAGGCTGAGGAGAGTGATCCTCCGATAGCTGGAGCACACCCTTCGGTCCTCATTCTTAAAAACGTTTGCCAGTCCAGAGGCACTGCCCCCGATATATGAGAAGAATATATATTGAGAAGAATACTCCCAAGTATTCCTTCAATCCCTAATCACATCCCCAGTCGAGGTCAGCAGATCCCCATCCCCACTGTATACAGTGTTGGTCGGGAACTGCTCCCGACCTGAGTTGCCTGACACTTTGCCAGAATCTTCTCGGAGCCGATCGAAAGTCACTTTCCCTGGTCTCACTGAACTCTTCCCACACCTGAGTTTTTGCCTCTGCGACAGTCAAACCCACGATCCGCCTGGCCCTCCTGTACCTGTCTGCTGCCTCCAGAGTCCCACAAACCAACCAGGCCAGATAGGACTCTTTCTTCAGCACGATGGCCTCTCTAGGTGTCCACCACCAGGTTCGGAGATTGCCGCCGTGACAGCCACCAACAATCTTGTGGCCACAGCTCTGGTTTGCTGCATTGACAATGGAAGCACAGAACAAAGCGCACTTTTACTCAGTGTCTCAGGCCTCCCTTGGGATGCGGTCAAAGCTCTGCCAGATGTGGGACTCTAAGACCTTTCTGACAGGTTCCTCTGTCAGATGTTTCCAGCAAACAGTTACAATACGTTTGTGTCTGCCAGGTCTGTCCGGCATCCTCGCCCGTCATCTGATCTATCTCACCACTAGGTGGTGATCGGCTGACAGCTCAGAGCTCCTCTCTTTACCCGAGTGTCCAAGACACATGGTCGCAAGTCCGACACAACCATCACAAAATCAATCCTCAAACTGCAACCTAAGGTGTCCTGGTGCCATGTGCACTTATGGACACTTCTGTGCTCGAACATGGTGTTCGTTATGAACAGACTGTGACGAGCACAGAAGTCCAATAACAGAACTACACTCGGGTTCAAATTGGAGAGACTGTTCCTCCCAATCACGCCCTTCCAGATCCTACTATCATTGCCCACGTGACGTGAGCACACAAAGCGACGTGATCACAAGAATGCAAATGTGATTGTTACACATCTTCATTACATCCTCTGCCTTTACAACGAACTTACATTGTGTCGCATACGCACAGGATATGTGCTATACACAGCCAAATTCCCCTCAACAAATACACTGCTCAAAAAAATAAAGGGAACACTTAAACAACACAATATAACTCCAAGTCAACCACACTTCTGTGAAACCAACCTGTTCAGTTAGGAAGCAACATGGATTGTGAATCAATTTCACCTGCTGTTGTGCAAATGGAATAGACAACAGGTAGAAATGAGAGCAAGACCCCCCCCCCCCCCCCCTATAAAGGAGTGGTTCTGCAGGTGGGGACCACAGACCACTTCTCAGTACCTATGCTTTCTGGCTGATGTTTTGGTCACTTTTGAATGTTGGTGGTCCTTTCACACTCGTGGTAACATGAGATGGACTCTACAACCCACACAAGTGGCTCAGGTAGTGCATCTCATCCAGGATGGCACATCAATACGAGCTGTGGCAAGAAGGTTTGCTGTGTCTGTCAGCGTAGTGTCCAGAGGCTGGAGGCGCTACCAAGAGACAGGCCAGTACACCAGGAGACGTGGAGGAGGCCGTAGGAGGGCAACAACAGCAGCAGGACCGCTACTTCCGCCTTTGTGTAAGAAGGAACAGGAGGAACCCTGCCAGAGCCCTGCAAAATGACCTCCAGCAGTGGTTAGAAACCACTGCACAAATGGTTAGAAACCGACTCCATGAGGATGGTATGAGGGCCCGACATCCACAGATGGGGTTTGTGCTCACAGCCCAACACCGTGCAGGACGCTTGGCATTTGCCAGAGAACACCAGGATTGGACAATTTGCCACTGGCGCCTTGTGCTCTTCACAGATGAAAGCAGGTTCACACTGAGCACGTGACAGATGTGACACAGTCTGGAGACGCCGTGGAGAGCGATCTGCTGCCTGCAACATCCTTCAGCATGACAGGTTTGGCAGTGGGTCAGTAATGGTGTGGGGTGGCATTTCTTTGGAGGGCCGCACAGCCCTCCATGTGCTCACCAGAGGTAGCCTGACTGCCATTAGGTACCAAGATGAGATCCTCAGACCCCTTGTGAGACCATATGCTGGTGCGGTTGGCCCTGGGTTCCTCATAATGCAGGACAATGCTAGACCTCATGTGGCTGGAGTGTGTCAGCAGTTCCTGCAAGATGAAGGCATTGAAGCTATGGACTGGTCTGCCCGTTCCCCAGTCCTGATTCCGATTGAGCACATCTGGGACATCATGTCTCGCTCCGTCCACCAACGTCACGTTGCACCACAGACTGTCCAGGAGTTGGCGGATGCTTTAGTCCAGGTCTGGGAGGAGATCCCTCAGGAGACCATCCGCCACCTCATCAGGAGCATGCCCAGGCATTGTAAGGAGGTCATACAGGCACGTGGAGGCCAAACACAATACTGAGCCTCATTTTGACTTGTTTTAAGGACATCAAAGTTAGATCAGCCTGTAGTGTGTTTTTCCACTTTAATTTTGTGTGTGGCTCCAAATCCAGGCCTCCATTGGTTAATAAATTTGATTTCCATTGATGATTTTGTGTGATTTTGTTGTCAGCACATTCAACTTTGTACAGAACAAAGTATTCAATGAGAATATTTCATTCATTCAGATCTAGGATGTGTTATTTGAGTGTTCCCTTTATTTTTTTGAGCAGTGTATTACATAAACTACTCCCCACGAAGAGTGACGCTGGAGCGAATGCATCCACCGACAGAGTGGTGTTAGTGATTACACAACGTCCGGCTAGCTCAAACTCTTGCAACCCTGTCGGGCCTTTTGTACATGAATACACATAGAAACTATTTTCTCTATAAGACAATGGACTCTTATTAACGATATTGTCATTTTGGAGTCCGAGTCGAGTCGAAAGTCATTAGGGACAAGTTTCAGTTCAAGTCTGAAGTCTTTTTGTAGGCAACTTAAGTGCGACTTCGACTTGAGTCGCTCACTCGAGTGTCCATCTTTGCTATGTAGTGATCGATTACTCTTATAGCTTATCAAACAACCCACTAGTCTACTCACCACAGTGTTAATAACACAAATATGACCAGATATGCCCTTTTGTATTGTTGCCTTTATTTACTGATTGTCATATAGTGTTTGATCTAGAATTTTGATGTGTGTCTTGGAGGAAGTAACAAAGGTTCCAACTCGCCCATCATGTAGTAAAACATAAATTAGATCAAACAAGAATGGACATACCTGCACCTCAAACACACACACACACACACACACACACACATTAATTGTACAACAGCCCTTGACCTCAACCTCCCAGCACACATAGTGTGTACACTCACCAGCAGGGGTGTATGCAAACATACTATCGGCGCCACTCGAACGAAAGTTGTTGAGCGGGGGGGTGGGGGGTGGGGGGGGGGGGGGGGGGAACGTAAGATGGACACAGAATTCAGTATTATATCTGATCGATTTGGCGCCCCCTCTAGGGCAGCGCCCCTATGCGTCGCATACGCTGCATACCCCCTTTTTGTGCCACTGCTCACCGGCCACTATTTGGTACACCTTGCTAGTACTGGGTTGGACACCCTTTTGCCTTAAGAACTGCCTCTTAATCATTCATGGCATAGATTCAGCAAGGTACTGGAAACATTCCTCAGAGAGTCTGGTCCATATTGACATGAAACCAACACACAGCGAATGCAAATCTCCTGTTCTATCACATCCCAAAGGTGTTGGATTGAGATCTGGTGATCGTGGAGACTGTTGAGTATAGTGAACTCATTGTCGTGTTTAAGAAACCAGTCTGAGATTATTTGCACTTTATGGCATAGCGCGTTATCCTGCTGGAAGTAGCCATCTGAAGATGGGTACACTGAGGTCATAAAGGGATTGACATGGTCAACAGGTAGGCTGTGTCATTGACACAATGGTCAACTGGTACTAAAATATGCCAGGAAAATATCCCCCACACCATTGCACCACTACCACCAACCTGAACTGTTGATACAAGGCAGGATGGATCCATGCTTTCAAGTTGTTGACACCAAATTCTGACCCTACCATTCGCAGCAGAAATCAAGAATCATCAGATCAGGCAACATTTTTCCAATCTTCTGTTGTCCAATTTTGGTGAGCCTGTGTGAATTGTAGCCTCAGTTTCCTGTTCTTAGCTGACAGGAGTGGCATCCCTTGTGGTCTTCTGCTGCTGTAGCCCATCCACCTCAAAGTTCAACGTATTGTGCATTCAGAGATGCTCTTCTGCATGCCTCGGTTGTAACGACTGGTTATTTGAGTTAATGTTGCCATTCTATCAGCTCGAACCAGTCTGGCTATTCTCCTCTGAGCTCTAGCATCAATAAAGCATTTGTGCCCACAGAACTGCCGCTCACTGGATATTTTCCTTTTTTTTGACCATCCTCTGTAAACCATAGATATGGTTGTGTTTGAAAATCCCAGTAGATCAGCAATTTCTGAAATACTCAGACCAGCCCATCTGGCACCAAGAACCATGCCACATTCAAAGTATCTTAAATCACATTTCTTCCCCATTCTGATGCTCAGTTTTAACTGCAGCAGATTGTCTTGGCTTGGGTTGCTGCCATGTGATTGGCTGATTCGACATTTGCATTAAAATTTATTTGAGGGGGAACCCCGCTATGGGCATTTACATAAAACAGCTGACAAACACACCAGACCAAAGAAGCTGTCACACGCTTCACCCAGACGTTGCACATAGTGCAAATGAAGACCATGACCACAAATGAAGGGAAAAGAAAAAGGAGACTGGCAGCTTCCAAAAGTTGGCTACTTATTCTGCAAGGGAATGCAAAAAAAGAAGGAAGCGATCATGTCTGTCTCAGGGAAAATGGAGGATTCAATGAATAAAGTGCACAAACACAAAACCTGTGACAAACCAAATTAAGGATATAATAACCAGAAGGCAACTAGTACATAGACAAGAATATAGACAACATATAGACAAATGACACTCAGGTGGGCAACTCCGAAGGCGAAGGGACATAAATGTGGTGGTAAATGGTGAGAGGGGAAAGTAGCTGTCTGTTCCACCAGGAATTCCCAGAGGCCTGAGGAGGTGTCCGACCCACTAGCCACCTTGTAAACTCCAGCTTCGGTCCCCAGTGTGAAAGAAGTCAGGTCACCAATCCTGGCTCCTTTGTCTTTGGTCACAGCTCTGGATGTCCTGAGCCTTTCCATCCTTTCTAGTCCACTCTAGTCCAGCGCAGGAGGACAGGAGAACCTTTCATGCTTCACCTGTCAGTCATGTCTTTGTTTTGTATTTCCATGTGCTCATGGTTTTCTCATATGTACTCCTGCCATGTTCCTGTCAACAATTATAATTTAGTCCCCTTGCAAGTCCTGTGTATTTAAATCCTGTTTTCTCTTTCCTTGCTATTCTTTGTTATACAGCCTCAATTGTTATTCGCAAGTATTATCTGGTTTACAGTTTCTAGGAGTCTTTGGTGTTTTATTTAGCCCTGGTGGTTGACTGGTATTTTGGTCTGTTTTCTCCCTGTTATGACTAACAGGACATAAACTAGTCACAGGTGCAAATGATTACACAAGGCGGACACTGAAACGTGGGGTATGAACACGGGCCAAAACAGAAGCATGTGGAAGAATGAAATGTGGAAATGGAAATCAAAACACAATACACGAGGGTGTTGCTGGTGGAACCACGATGCCAAGGAGGGGGCAATAGTGATAGGTGCCACCTAAAGTGATCTCCATTGCAACTCTTTACATTAGATCAGCCTGCACATTTATGTGCATTCCAAATCATTCTGCTCTCATGCACATGCAGATTCCAGTTTGAATTAATTTACTTTGATTTGATTTACTTTTATACTTTGATTCCTAAAGGTGATCTGTATCACATCTTCCAAATAGCTAAGGTATTCCAGGTATTCCAAATATCAATAGGTGTATGTACAGGGCTTATTACCAGAGCCGGAGTGGCTAATCGGGAGATTCGGGAGGATTCCCGATGGGCCGGCTCATGTCAGTCTCTAGTTTGGGCCGACTGGGAGGGGAAAAATAATTTTGGGCCGGATTTTGACATGAAACTCCCGGGCTGAAAAAGTGTCCCACTCCGGACCTGGGCGGAGCCACCGCGATTGCATAGTTTTTGACCCTTGCGGACCCTTGCAGCAGTCACGACGTGTCAAGTGAACCTAGATTACGAAGCTCAAGTGTTCAGTGAAGGCAGCAGCAGAGTAAACGAGACGCGACCGGAGCATGCGCAGTTTTCTCATAAAACAGCCTGATCGCTTGACCCGGTGACAGCGCCAGCTAACGTGTTTATAATTGTAACGAGTAACTATACAGCACGTAAAAAATGTATCGGAGTAAAAGTATTAAACTGATGGAAAATATGTAGTGAAGTAAAAGTGGAAGTAGGAGAAAAAAATAATACTCCAGTAAAGTACAGATACAGCATTTTAGTACTTAAGTACAGTAGCGAAGTAGTTCTACTTCGTTACTATACAACTCTGCTTTTATTGTGATAAACACAGATGAAGTCCAGCGCGGTAGCGTAAGCACACACAGACGACTCACGCTGGCACGAACTCAAGACAAAGACGAGCACAAGACATTGCGCGAACGCACATTAAATAGGTGATTAACACATACCCTCGTGATCTCGAAACAAGGCACAGGTGAGACTACGAACACGCTCACAGACGACCCACACCCACGGAACTACAAACATGGACATAACTGCAGGCTGTCACGTATGGTAACGCCCCCTCTCCTAGCTGTCACTCCGGGTTCCCTCGTGTCTGTGTTCCTTGCCTGTTTATCCCGCCCTGCTCGTTTGTCTCAGTGATTCCTCGTTTGTTACCACGCCCCTGTGTCATTGTTATCACCTGTCCCTTGTTTCAGTTCAGTGTTATAAGTCCCGGTTATTCCCCAGTCTGGTTATCTGTGGTTTTGTGCTTTGTACTTTGTTCATGCTGTTGTGAGTACTTCTCGTTCGCTGCCCAGTCGCTCTGTGTTTCATGTAACTGGTTGTTTCGTTTGTTTCCGTGTTCTACTCGTGTTTTAGTTCTGGTTTCATTCGGTCATGTCTCTCCATATTTCGTGTTCGGACTCCCTCTCTGATTTGACCTCTGCATTTCTATTCGACCCTGATTTCAGTATTCCCTTTATTAAATCTTGCTCTCCTCAGCGTTTGTGTCCGCCTCCTCACTCCGCAGCGAGTGCTGCGTTACACAGGCAGACAACGTAGCGACACGCCCACAGGGAGGGGTCCGGAGCGGTCACCGTGACAAAAGGTTTATCCACATTTGCTATTATTCTAAAAATATCTAAAGTAAGCCATCAGAACGAACACACACACTCACCTGTTTTTGAGGATGTTGTCATGGTATGATTGGTTGGAGGCAGAGCATTGGAAATGGCTGGAATAAGATGCATGTCAATTAATGTGTAATTAAAAACATTTTTCAAATATGACATCTGAGTACATATATATTTAACTTCCATCAAATATAGACTGAAGACTCACCTGTTTCTTTAGTACTTAAATGACCACTAGCATCACAGATAGCACTTCTTGTCCTTGTTCTTTAAATTGTATTTTTGTCTGTCTATGGTTATTTGTGCTTCTAGATATGTTTTAATCATTGGTAATTTCAAGAGAAATTTGTGCTGACTTCTTTCCTCAGCCTCATTGTTATGACAAATCCATTATATTCAAAGACAAAGGTTTATCCACATTTCCTAGTAGCTATTCAAAAAAACATCCATAGTAAGACATCAGAATGAACACACACACACACCTGTATTTGAGGATGCCGTCATAGTCTGATTGGTTGGAGGCAGATCAGTGGAATTGGCTAGAATAGGATGCATGTAAATTAATGTGTAATTAAAAAATTTTTTCAAGTATGGCATTTGAGTATATACATGTCTTTGAATGGCTGCCTGGCATAAAGATTCTGTGGAGATGGGTAGTGCTGTAATACTAAAGGATGTGCTAGGACCCTCGCAAGGGTGAAAAGCTGGTCAAGTGTTCCACGACCAGGATGGAACCCACATTGTTCCTCTTGTAACTGAGATTTGACAATTGACTGGACTCTCTTCTCCTGAACCCCTGCATAGATCTTATCAGGAAGGCTGAGGAGTGTGATCCACCGATAGCTGGAGCTCACCCTCCACTCCTCTTTCTTATAAAGTTTCACATCCCCAGTTGAGGTCAGCAGATCCCCATCCCCACTGTATACAGTGTTGGTCGGGAACTGCTTTCCCCTCCTGAGTTGCCTGACAGTTTGCCAGAATTTTCTTGGAGCTGATCGAAAGTCACTTTCCATGATCTCACCGAACTGTTCCCACACCTGAGTTTTTGCCTCTGCGACAGTCAAAGCCATGATCCGCTTGGCCCTCCTGTACCCGTCTGCTGCTTCCAGAGTCCCACAAACTTTCTTCAGCACGATGGCCTCTCTTACCCGAGGTGTCTACCACCGGGTTCGCAGATTGCCGCCGTGACAGGCACCGACAACCTTGCGGCCACAGCTCCGGGCTGCCGCATTGGCAATGGAAGCACGGAACAAAAGCGCACTTTTACTAAGTGTCTCAGGCCTCCCTTGGGATGCGGTCAAAGCTCTGCCAGATGTGGGACTCTAAGACCTTTCTGACAGGTTCCTCTGCCAGACGTTCGCAGCAAACATTTACAATACGTTTGGGTCTGCCAGGTCTGTCCAACATCCACGCCCGCCATCCGATCCATTTCACCACTAGGTGGTGATCGGCTGACAGCTCAGCTCATCTCTTTAACAGAGTGTGCAAGACACATGGTCGCAAGTCCTACGACACAATTACAAAATCAATCATCGAACTGCAACCTAAGATGTCCTGGTGCCATGTGCACTTATGGACACCTCTGTGCTCGAACATGGTGTTCATTATGGACAGTCTGTGACGAACACAGAAGTCCAATAACAGAACTGCACTCCCACGCCCTTCCATGTCCTACTGTCACTGCCCATGTGAGCACACAAAGCGACGTGATCACATGAACGCAAATGTGATTGTTACAGCCTCTGCCATCCAGAATAACAACGAACTTACATTGTGTCATATACACACTATGTGCTATACACAGCCAAATTCCCCTCGACAAAAATTACACGATCTGTTCCCCACGAAGATTGTACATCTTTACTATATAGTGATCGATTACTCTTATAACACTGTGGTGAGTAGACTATTGGGTTTTTTGGTAACACAAATACAAGCTGATTTGCCCTTCTGTACTGTTTGTACTTTATTACCTTTATTTACTGATTGTCATATAGTGTTTGATCTAGATTTTTGATGTGTGTCATGGAGGAAGTAAGAAAGCTTCCAACTCGCTCTGTTAATCATTTCGTCATCAAATTTATTTATTTTCCAAGCTTGAAAATTATCATTGTACACCATTGCACACAATTGCACTATAAACACAAACTCACACATTGAGCTAGAGGGCAAGGATTATAGTGTCCTTCTAGGCGATGCGGTTGAACATCATACTGCTTCCCCCTCTAATCACACAATCTAAAACAGGTAAAACTCACTCTATACATACCAGTCTAGGTGCAGTGACTGACGTCCTCTATTGGACTGAGATCTGCTGATTGTGGAGACTGTTGAGTACATTGAACTCATTGTCGTGAGATTAGTCAAGATTAGTCTTCTGCTGCTGTAACCCATCCACCTCAAGGTTCGATGCATTGTGCATTCAGAGATGCTCTTCTGCATGCCTCGGTTGTAATGACTGGTTATTTGAGTTAATGTTGCCATTCTATTAGCTCAAACCAATCTGGCCATTCTCCTCTGACATCAACAAAGCATTTGTCCCCACAGAACTGCCACTCACTGGATATTTTCACCTTTTGGACCATTCTCTGTAAACCCTAGATATAGTTGGTGAAAATCCCAGTAGATCAGCAGTTTCTGAAATACTCAGACCAGCCCATCTGGCATGAAGTACCATGCCACATTCAAAGTCACTTAAATCACCTTTCTTCCCCATTCTGATGCTCAGTTTGAACTGCAGCAGATCGTCTTGGCTTGAGTTGCTGCCATGTGATTGGCTGATTCGACATTCGTGTTAAGATTTATTTGAGGGGGAACCCCGCTGTGGGGATTTACATAAAACAGCTGACAAACACACTAGAGCAAAACATAAAACACGCTAGACCAGAGAGGAAAGTGGGACAATGTCGGCAGTGATGTCAGTAACTCTAATCTAAGGTAGGTTTTCTTGGGTTAGGCCCCCAGAGGCCATCCCAGTGTCTGCAATGCCCCCAAAGATTGTCTCTACAGCAGCAGAGGATGTCCCCTTGGCTACACCTTTCCCCGAGGTCAAAGAGGGGCCTGCACCGGTCCCTGAGGCCTGAGAGGGGCTTGTACATGTCCTTGTCACATATAGCCCCACATTTACCTGTCAATCATGTTTTTGTTTTGTATTTCCATGTGATCTTATTTTGGTTTTCCAAATTTGCCATGCCCCTGTCAACTATTATAATTTAGTCTCCTTGCAGGACCTGTGTATTTAAATCCTGTTTTCTCTTTCCTTGTTAGTCTTTGTTATACAGCTCAATTGTTATTCGCAAGTATTATCTGGTTTACAGTTTCTAGGAGTCTTTGGTGTTTTATTTAGCCCTGGTGGTCGACTGGTATTTTGGTCTATTTTCTCCCTGTGTTATGACTAACAGGACATAAACTAGTCACAGGTGCAAATGATTACACAAGGCGGACACTGAAGCGTGGGGTATGAACACAAGCCAAAACAGAAGCATGTGGAAGAATAAAATGCGGAAATGAAAATCAAAACACAATACATGAGGGTGTTGCTGGTGGAACCACGATGCCAAGGAGTGATAGTGATAGGTGCCATCTAAGGTGATCTCCAACGCAACTCCAGAGCACATTTAACTGCATCCCAAATCATTCTGCTCTCATGCACATGCAGATTCCAGTTTGAATTAATTTACTTTGATTATGCCTGTGGCTCTTGGTTCGCCCAAAGGTGATCTGTACCACATCTTCCAAATAGCCAAGGTATTCCTGGTATTCCAAATATCAATAGGTGCATGTACAGGGCTTATTACTAACAGTAATTAACACTACAGCCGACAACAACCACCATAAACACAATGTCCACCCAACTATAGAAAAAAAAAATACATAAATAAATCAAACCAAGTGGGTATCACTGGAGAGCAAACCAGGACGGTGCCCAAGTAAAGAGAAAATATAGACCGTAGTCTATATTTGTAGTCCCTAGCTATATATGTATACAAAGATAGAAAGTATCTCTATTTAAACTAGTCTGATCCTAACCAAAAGTTACAGGGGTGGCACCTGCCCACTTTCCTAGATTATCTATACATTGTTCTGAACCTACATGGTGCACAATGTAGGCGCGTGCACATTTTCTCTTTTTTTCCCTTTGAGAATTCAAACCTGAAATCTTGGAGTGTATGAAATAAAGCAATTTGGATAAATAATCTAAATATATATCGAACCAAACATACTTCAATAACTACCTGTTAGCTTTATGTTTGTTTACTAATTTATCAAAATGTACTTTGTCCATAGTTAAACATTTTTTTGTTTTCTGCCTGATGTGGAGTGTTTATGCTCTCATCCCTACATGTTAAATCATGTACTAGAAACTTCCAGCAATCTTGTTCATAGGGCTGAACTTTCAGTGAAGGTGATGTCAAGACAATTTCAGTACAGAAGATAGAACCATATGCATGTGCCTTACCTGGTGTACCTGGGTTTGGTATGGTGCTTATTATGATGAACAGCAAGCCAGTGAGAACAGTGGGAAAACTCATCTTGATGTCAGTCAAGAGCTTCTGAAGGATCCAGCATCTAAGTGTGTCAGTGACTTTGTTACATCATGTTATGAAAAGTGTGAAGAGCCTGAAAAGTGTAGGTACAACCTGAAAAACAACATTCATACAAGGAAAGGAGTGCATACAAGGAAATATTTTTCTCTTTGGTTTTAAATGAAGCATTAAATCACATTTTTGCTTTTCAGAGTGCATTCAAGGAAACGTTTTTCTCATTGGTTTTAGCAATAAGCATTAATGTTAAATCGTAATTAGATTAGAATAGATTAGATTAGATTCAATTTACCCTAGTACAGGTACTGCATAACGAAATGCAATATAGCATCTAACCAGAAGTGCAAATGAGCAAAACGTGCAATCTGTACATGAGCAGGTAGTGAATAAATAAGGAGACATATACAATAGATATGTACACAGGAAGAGGAATGTGCAGTACAGTAGTAGGACAGTAAACAGTAGCAGCAGTATTGCTATTTAGCAGTGCAAATATGGCATGACATGAAAGGAGGATATATACAGTGACTACATACACAATTTGGAGAGGATGGCATAACTAAGGGTAGAGACATAAGGTAAGGTAAAGGAGGGTTATCAGATTTATCGTTTAATCCATACCTTAAACACTATGTTTTCCACCACAACCTCACTGACAGTTTTGAGTGCTAAGTGCTCTGACCATAACTAATATTTTCCACTGGATTCTGTGTATAGACGTCTATGAGTAGAATGGTTTACCGTTTCTAATATTTAAGGACGTCAGGGCTGGCTCGGATGCCGTTCCTCCAACAACCACTAGAGGCACCCGAGTCAGTCCTAGAATAAGTGTAATCAGCAGTGATCACTGATGAATCGTTTTGGCTCTCCTTCACATTGTCAACCCTCTCTCTGCTTTCTCTTGTCATTACGTTGCGTTCCCATGCGAAAGGTCTCTCACCACCTTATGCTTTCTCTCTCTCTCTCTTCTCTATTTACCTATTCTATGACTTAGAGTATCTATCTCCTGCGCCTGCTCCTGTCCTATCTCAAGTTTTCATCCAGCTATTTCTCTTCCTATCTGTTTCACGTTTATTTTGCGAAGGGTTTTTTGGTTATTGGCATCTGCCTGCTGCCATTTACTTCCCCTGGCATCCTTAGTTTAGTTTTTATGCGTTGAGTTTCTTCCGTGTTATTTCAGTTTCCTTTGTTATTTTTCTACCATGTTTCTACGGTTGAGTATTGCCTTTTTACGTGTCGAGCTTTCCACGTTGTTTTCAGTTATCTTTTCTCCCGGATTCTCACGGAGTTTTATTTTGCGCGTCGAGTTTTCCGTGTACTTTGTGTTCTGTTTGACTGCTGTGTGTGTGTGTGTGTGTGTGTGTGTGTGTGTACGTGCACACATTCACTTTTTTTTTTGCCGTCTCTATTTGGGTTTGTCGGCACTTGGGTCTATTTCTCCCTTTATTTTACGCGGTGTGTACTGGTTGGTACACCCTTTGTTACAAAGAAGTCCTACTTATGCCTATTCTGCAATTTCAGGACAAACTTTTGAAAATGACCAAACTAGGTTTTGATCTTTCATGCCATACTGTCAGTAAAGTGAGACTTTATTTTAATTACAAGTTTTTATTTATAAGTAGTTTGCTTACTTGGATTGTTAAGCGACATGTCTTGTTTCTTTCAGTAACTGGCTGAAGGTGTGACGGGCGGGGTGAGCAACTAAAAAGGAAGCGATCACACCAAGTCTCAGGGAAAAAGGATGGTTTAATAGAAAGCGGTCAACTGGTACAAAGACAAGACATATATAGGCAAACAAACGACCCTCAGGTGAGACGGATCACGGGCTCCGCCCACCTGAGGGACGCACACAATGTCACAATAATAATAATAATAATAATAATCTTTATTTGTATAGCACCTTTCATACATACATGCAACTCAAAGTGCTTTACAATATAAATAAAATAAACATTAAAAGGAGATAAGACAAAAAGACAAAAGGAAAATGTTAAAAGAAATTAAAGATAAAAATATTAAAATAACATAAAAAGTAAAAAAGGTAAAGTAAATAAGATAATAAGAAGTAAAGTAAATAAGATAAAACTATTAAGATAATTGGATTTAGAAAATAATAGACAACATAATGTAATAAAGTAAATAAGATTGAGAATTTCTTAACTAAAAACGGATCTAAACAGGAATGTTTTGAGACTGTTCTTAAAACTATGCAGGGATGAAATGCCTCTGAGCTCTTCAGGAAGAGAATTCCAGAGCTTTGGGCCATAGTGGCTAAAAGCACCCTCGCCAATCTTTAGTCGGCTTTTAGGAATCACCAGTAGATTACTGTTTGAAGACCTGAGAGACCTGACTGGAACATATCTAACCATCATTTAGATCATCATTACTGAGGTAAGAGGGGCAAGACCATGAAGACATTTAAAAACCATCACTAGAACCTTAAAATCTATTCTAAAGCTGACAGGTAACCAGTGCAGTGAGTGGAGTGCAGGTGTAATATGATCTCTCTTTCTCCTGCGGGTCAGAACCCTTGCAGCCGCGTTCTGAACTCGCTGTAGGTGCGAAATAGAGCTCTTTGGAAGAGCAGATAGAACAGCATTACAATAATCTAGCCTTGATGTGATAAATGCATGGACAAGTTTTTCACTGTCAGCAGGAGAGAGCATATCTCGTACCTTAGTGATGTTTCGAAGGTGAAAGTAAGCTGTCTTGCATGTAGTCATGATGTGTGATTTGAAGTTGAGCTCATTATCAAAGGTGACGCCCAGGTTCTTAACACATTGTCTGGCATTCAGATTCATATGATTTAAATAAGTCTGGACATCATTCCTCTGTGAATCACTGCCAAGAACAAGAACCTCTGACTTCTGTTTATTTAACTGTAGAAAATTGTCAGACATCCATGTCTGTATATCATCTATGCAGTCAAACAGTGAGCAAATTGATTTTAGGGCTTTAGGTTCTAGCGAGATATACAGTTGAGTGTCATCTGCATATTGATGATAACTAATACCATGTTTTTTAATGATGTGTGGTAACGGAAGCATATATAGGTTGAATAGTAACGGCCCAAGAATTGATCCTTGGGGGACGCCACAAGTTATTTTTTGACGTGTGGAGGAAGAGGTACCTAATGCTACATAGTAATCACGCCCAGTTAGGTATGATCTAAACCAGTCTAAGTCTAAGCCACTAAGGCCTACCCACCTCTGTAGTCGATCAAGAAGTATTTCAGTGCTGTGGAGAGCTCTGAAACCAGATTGAAAAGTGTAATTTATTTGATTTACTTTGACATAGTCATTCAACTGGATTGACACTACTTTTTCAATTATTTTGCTAAGAAAGGAAAGGTTAGATATAGGTCGATAATTATTAAGAATTGTGGGATCAAGATTTCAACACATCACATGTTCAAAACAACAACAACAGCCGCTGTGGACGGAGGCGACCGGTAGGGGGCCGCCTCACCGTGACAGAAGGCTTGTTTCTAAAGCACAGTTTTAGCTTGTAAGCCAGCAGACTAATCTAAATCCATGACAGTTTTCAATAAGAAATGTAGAGAGTGAGTGTAACGATCTGCGTGGCGCAGAGCATGGAGGCGGACACAAACGCTGAGAAGAGCGAGATTTATTACAGGGCATTCCATAATCGTCGTCGAAGTCACAGGCAGGAGTCATAACCGGAGAGCCAGCCAAGTGAGACAAGTACAGGGGCATGATCAAGACAGACACGAAACAAAACCAGGCAGGATAACACAGAACAGAGCATGAATCAACAGAGTAAAACACCAGGAACAGGGCACATGAATCACGAGAGAACGAAACAGCCAAACATCCAAAACAACCGACAAAGGACATGGGAGACTCAGGGGCTAATATACACTGAACTAAACTAGGACCAGGTGCTAACAATGACGACAGGGGCGTGGCAGACAATAGGGAATTATCAAAACAAACGAGCAGGGCAGGATGAACAGGCACGGAACACAGACACAAGGGAACCCAGAGTGACAGCTAGGAGAGGGGGCGTAGCCATACGTGACAGTACCCCCCCTCAAAGCGTGCCACTCCGGGGCACGCAAGGGCAGACAGGACAGAGAACCAGACTAGGACAAGACAGGGAACCACGGTACATGGCGAGGGACAGGGACAGCAGACACAGGACAGACCAGAGGGACAGGACGTGGGACCTGGGGCATGGCAGGGACAAGGACAGGAGACATGGAGACTGGCCAAGAGCTGGACTGGGACACGGCACGACACGGGACACAGGGAGACTGCACAGGGCCAGGGCGAGGCACAGGAGCAGGGCCAGACAGGACAGGACCGGGGACAGACATGGGAGTGGGGCCAGGGGACAGGGCAGAGGCGTACACTGAGGCAAACACGGCTTGGACGACGGAGACTGGGACAGGAACGAAGTGGGTCATGACTTGGGGAACAGACATGGGGACAGGGACAGAGATGACACCATGGGAAACAGACACAGGAACAGGAACATGGACACGAACAGACACAACCACGGGGACAGGAACCAAAACAAAACCAGGCACAGGACACGGGAGCAAGGGGAACATGGGCGTAGAGGCAGGAACACAGGGCGGAACAGGCAACACATTGAGTCCAAGCCCACACGTGGGCAGCACAGTCTCTTGGGGGACAGGCCTGGCTGGCAGGCGGGCAGCGGGAACAGGAGCCGGCAGGTGGGCAGCGGGAACAGGAGCCGGCAGGCGGGCAGCGGGAACAGGAGCCGGCAGGCGGGCAGCGGGAACAAGCAGCGTCCGCTGGCGGGCAGCGGGAACAGGCAGCGTCCGCTGGCGGGCAGCGGGAACGGGGGCCGGCATGGACGACCCCTCCTGGGTCGCAGGGACAGGAACCGACAGACAGGCAGCGGGAACAGGAACCGGCGTGGACAACCTCCTCCGGGTCACGGGTACAGGAACCGGCGTGGACAACCTCCTCCGGGTCGCGGGTACAGGAACCGGCGTGGACGAGACGTCCTCGGGGGGCGGAACCACCGGGCTGAGGTCCTCGGGGGGCGGAACCACCGGGCTGAGGTCCTCGGGGGGCGGGACCGCTGGGCTGACGTCACCGGGGGGCGGGACCGCCGGGCTGACGTCACCGGGGGGCGGGACCGCCGGGCTGACGTCACCGGGGGGCGGGACCGCCGGGCTGACGTCACCGGGGGGCGGGACCGCCATGCTGACGTCACCGGGGGGTGGAGCCGGCCACTCTTGCCGTGAGTGTCCACTACTCCCCCCCAAAAAATTCTTTGGCGTCTTAAGGGGAGAAGCTGGCAGGATCAGAGGAGGGAGGTGCTCCTCATGGAAGGCGACTTCTTCATGCGCTGTGGCGACGGGGCTCTGAGTCGGAGGTGTGGTCTTCCTCCTTCCCCGGTCTGGTCTGCGCCTGGAAGAACATACAGACACAACTGCTTCTCGGTGGCTTTCATTGTGACTCCGCCTCGTCTGAGGTATCGGGAGCTCACAATGGCTTTTGAAAGCCAACCGAGAGCCAAGCCAACGCTTGTCTGCACATTCATTCCGTCTGCCCGAGTCTCGCGCTACAGGTTGCTCCTCCTTATAGCGTGTATCAAGTCGGGCAGACACATAGCGCTTATCAGGGAGCTTGTCGCTAAAGCTAGAAACCGAAAGTGATTTCGCCTTGTTTTTACAGCGACGAGACTCCCCTGTACCCACAGCGCAAGTGGAATTCCTGTCTCTGGTTCGTTCACGCTGTAATACCGGAGAGTCGAACCGAATTAAACCAGCCAACATGTCATTACAGCGATTGAACTTACCAGAGTCTCGCTCTCTCGCTGTGTCCTTGTATGGTCGGTTGTTATGTAACGATCTGCGTGGCGCAGAGCATGGAGGCGGACACAAACGCTGAGAAGAGCAAGATTTATTACAGGGCATTCCATAATCGTCGTCGAAGTCACAGGCAGGAGTCATAACCGGAGAGCCAGCCAAGTGAGACAAGTACAGGGGCATGATCAAGACAGACACGAAACAAAACCAGGCAGGATAACACAGAACAGAGCATGAATCAACAGAGTAAAACACCAGGAACAGGGCACATGAATCACGAGAGAACGAAACAGCCAAACATCCAAAACAACCGACAAAGGACATGGGAGACTCAGGGGCTAATATACACTGAACTAAACTAGGACCAGGTGCTAACAATGACGACAGGGGCGTGGCAGACAATAGGGAATTATCAAAACAAACGAGCAGGGCAGGATGAACAGGCACGGAACACAGACACAAGGGAACCCAGAGTGACAGCTAGGAGAGGGGGCGTAGCCATACGTGACAGTGAGGTGTTTGTACAGCGCATGATGTGATAAGTAGCTTTACTAATAATAATAGAAAAATAATAAATTAGATTGGAATACGAGTTGAATATTTTGTTGAATCCACCCCTCATGTTCTACCCACTCAGTATGTCATCTTAGGAAAATCAAGGGTCAGGCGTCTTGTTATCTATGGCTCAGTTAACCAGAGAACCAGTATAATGGCCCATATGAACAAACAATCCATATAGTCATATCTTTGTTAAGAAAATATATAGTTTTCATCTTATTAGCTGTCACGTTGAGGACCCCGGCCCCTCCCTTTTGGGCGTGTGTCAACGTAGTCCACGTGCTTTGTCTGCGTCAGTGTATATACGTGGGTAGGGTTTTGTTGTGTGATTAATAAGTCTCACCTGTGAATCGTCTCGTGATCACGTGGGGCTACTGTGGTTTGTCTATTTAATGTGCGCTCGCGCAGTGTCCTGTGCTCGTCAATGTCTAAAGTCTACACGTTGCTGTGTGTGTGTGTATCACTGTTCTTCGTGCGCTATTGCGCAATAACTGTGATTAAGTAAAGTGACGTATCTGTGAAGGATTGTGTGTCTCGTTCTTCGCCGCGACCCCACCGTCACAGGTTGACGAGCCGCAAGAGACACAGAAATGCCAGGATACGCAACCCGGCCAAAGAAGGCACAGCGCCCCAGCAAGCGGCGTCACCGTACCTCTTCCTCCCCTCCACGCAGTCCAGCCACGCCGACTATGGAGCAGCTCCAACAGGACCCGGAGTGCTCCTATATGCTGTGCGCAGCTCGGGAGACCGCCATTCCCTGGCTGGCGGAGGAATACTGCCAGACGGCGGTAAAGGTGTGGCAGGAGCGACACCCCTCGTCTTCCCGGGAGCCCTCGCCCATACGGGTGGGCTTCGCCGAACTCTATGGAGAGGGGAGGACACCAGAGGAGGAGCCTGAGGAGAACCCCTCTCCGCGACACGAGGCTATGCCGACGGTCGAGGAGTTGGAGACCGACCCAGTGTGCGCCCTCCAGCTGTCCACAGCCCAGGGGCTAGTGGAGAGGGACCCCGAGCTGGCGGAGTTCTTCCGCCAGGGCGCGGTGAGGCTTTGGAGGGAGCGACACTCCCCTCCGTCCCGCGCTCCCTCGTCGCCGAAGGTGGACTCCGGGGTTTTCGGAGCTGTCGATACCTCCCCGGAGAACGAGTTCGGGGCAGGGGACTCCACGGAAGAGGAGCAGGACGAAGAGGAAGATGAGGGCGAAGAACCCGCTCCCTCGGTGTGCGACGCCTCCACTGTAGACTACGGTGGAGAAGAGGAGGAAGCCTACCCTCCGTCTTTATGTGACGCATCCACCGTAGACTACGGTGGGGAGGGAGAGGACTACCCTCCTTCAGAGAGCGAGTCCGCTACCGAGGACTACGGTGGAGAGGAGGAGGAAGCCTACCCTCCGTCTTTATGTGACGCATCCACCGTAGACTACGGCGGGGAGGGAGAGGACTACCCTCCTTCAGAGAGCGAGGCCGCTACCGAGGACTACGGTGAAGAGGAGGAGGAGGAGTCGGAGGACGACGACTACCTCCCTCCGCCCGTGGGTTCCGCTCCTACCGAGGAGGAGGAGCAAGAGGACTACCCTCCATTGGGGTGCTCCACGCCTACCGCCGACTACGGTGAGACGGAGGGGGACTCCTATACGGAGGAAGAGGAGGACAGTCCGCCTGCCTCGGTGAGGTCGGTTAGGACCGTGAAAGGGAGTGCGGAGCGTCGTCCACACTCCGATCGCTCCGGCGAGAGCGCGATGGACTACTCCCGGGGTGGCAGCCCGGAGCAGTCCATGGAGTGGAGCCGGGGGACGGAGGACATGGACATCGACGGGGAAACACCAAACGGCCCGCACGGGGCGTCTGCCAGCCGCGCTGTACCAGGCGCGCAAGCCAGCCGCGCTGCATCAGGCGCGCAAGCCAGCCGCGCTGCATCAGGCGCGCAAGCCAGCCGCGCTGCATCAGGCGCGCAAGCCAGCCGCGCTGCATCAGGCGCACAAGCCAGCCGGGCTGCATCAGGCGTACAAGCCAGCCGCGCTGCATCAGGCGCACAAGCCAGCCGCGCTGCATCAGGCGCACAAGCCAGCCGCGCTGCATCAGGCGCACAAGCCCGCCGCGGAGCACCTGGCGCGAACGCCAATCGCGCTGTACCAGGCGCGCTGTACCAGGCGCACAAGCCAGCCGCGCTGTACCAGGCGGAGACCATGCAGCAAAGGCTGGAGCAGGACAAGTACCCGCAGCGCCTGCAGCACCCGATCTCTCTCCCCTAGTCGCTCTCCTCCTGGCGCGCAGCCTGGCGCCTGTCTCATGTGTGAGTGTGCCAGTGTTCGTATGTCTGCCCGTTTGTGTACCAAACCCCCTTTTCCCGTTTATTCCGATGTATGTCAGTGTGCCTGTGTGTGTATTCGTGTCTGTTCCGTTTAATGTGTCTTCCGTCTTTTCCCCCGTCTTCCCAGGGAGGGTGTTCTAGGCGGTCCGTGGCGGACGCTTCCCCAAGGGCGGTCACCTCCCAGACGCAGGACTGAGCGCGTCGGATCCGCCCATCGTCGTGGGTTCGGGGCACTCGGTCCTGTTGGCACCCCGGGACGGGTAGTGCCCTTGGAGGGGGCGTCTGTCACGTTGAGGACCCCGGCCCCTCCCTTTTGGGCGTGTGTCAACGTAGTCCACGTGCTTTGTCTGCGTCAGTGTATATACGTGGGTAGGGTTTTGTTGTGTGATTAATAAGTCTCACCTGTGAATCGTCTCGTGATCACGTGGGGCTACTGTGGTTTGTCTATTTAATGTGCGCTCGCGCAGTGTCCTGTGCTCGTCAATGTCTAAAGTCTACACGTTGCTGTGTGTGTGTGTATCGCTGTTCTTCGTGCGCTATTGCGCAATAACTGTGATTAAGTAAAGTGACGTATCTGTGAAGGATTGTGTGTCTCGTTCTTCGCCGCGACCCCACCGTCACATTAGCAGTACAATAATACTAACACATCCAAGATAAACTTAAAAGCTCTTATTATAAAGGTGATTGTGAAATTGTGAATTCAAACTTTTCAATTACTATAACTTATCTGAATGAATCTGATATATATTCACGTTAAAGGAGAAAGGAATACAGCGTCAGTCTGCAAATCTAAAGTTTTCTCAGCCGTTTATGCTGCATTTGTTTTAATTGTCTCATGTTTTATGGATAAGACTTTCAAAAAGAGCACCGCAAGCCCCACCCTCACTGCACCCCGACTTGGTGTAGTTAGGAAGTAATGGGTTTGTGGTAAGCTGTTGTACTGTAAAAAATAAATAAATAAATAAATAAATAAAAACCCCTGTCCAAACTATTTTAACTTTATACAAAATAAATATTACCCTAACTCTGTACCTAAGGTTTAAAACCCGCTATACTCCAATAATAATGGATGATTTGCCACATATAGGCGTTTTAAAATGGATGAACGTCTATCAATGTGCATCTGCTCCCACCTGCAGGCGACAGAGATTAACTACCGCAATTTATTTATTCCGGCAATTAAAATAATCAATAATTAAATATGTCTAGGTTTTATTACTTTGCTGTCGTTTGTTTTCTTTCGTGTCAGCTTTGCATAGTAATAATATAGGCCTACATTTGTATACATGCGTTGGTGATTTATTTAGGCTATATTTAGAAAATTTCAATAAAATATTGTTCTAAAAAATGAAATTACATAATAACCATACTTTAAATATATTTCCCATCAAATGGGGAATGTAAATGTTAATGTAAATTAAGGATATCCTAAATCTATTTAATTATACAACCTTTATATTATATATTATTAAAATATATATTAAACTTCGACAGGTTATTGCGTTGACTCGAGTTACCAACTGAAAATTTCTGAAAACAAGTCGGTGGTCTTGTGCTCAGCGGCGCTACATAATATATAACAACGTTGAAACAGAAAGCTGCTGACCCCCAGTTACTTTTGTTCGTTTCAAGACCAGTGCGTGTCACGCAAATGGCGCTTCATCTAGTCAGTATGCAAATACTTACCCATGTGAAACAGCGACCGGACAGTTACCATCAAGAGTGTGTGCAGTTACGTCCGAGACACACGCCACATACTTCTAATGAACTGCAGAAGGAAAGCGTAATGACCATGGTAATGTACAATTATTTATATCTGTGTATTCTTTATATTAATATGCAATTATAGAAGACCGGACATGTGAAATCAAGTTAAGGATTAACGATATCGCCGGTTTACATTTGTGGGTTGTTTGTAAAAAATGTTAACCCTCTTATGGTTATGAATTAAGCTTATTTACGTAATACTTGTGTATCATATTTTGAGGCATTTTAGAAAAATTCTGTAACGCTCCCAACAACAAACCCCATTTGTGTCTTTACGTTTTAGTTAGCATTAGATATTCTATTAATGCGATTTGTCCGATAGTGTTTTGAGAGTTATTAATATTACAGTGGCAATATTATCATTTGTTACACAGAAAACGAACATTACCACAAACAAATGTACAATATTTATTTCGCAATATTTACCATGCATACACAATCACATTTTTGTTTTTCTTTTGTGATCAACGTATTGCTCTCACCTGATCTGATAAAGCAGGAAAGTGTGCACACTTCCCTTTCCTTTAGAATGTGATGGCCTTCATCGGGGCTACGTGGAGGTTTTTTTATGTTAGCATGTCCAGTGCTCATGATTCTCATTTCTGCTTTACGTACGTTTGAGATGCGTCTCAGTGACGTTTTGAGGCATACACCATTATGTGTTCCGCAAATAGCAGAACATTTTTTGAGTTAAAAAGGCTGATTTATCTCAGACTTTAAACTGTAGACGTTTGTTTTACTATTTGGTACGCAAAGCAGTAAGACATTTATTGGGTTAACGTGGTTTGCCAAAGGCTGTATGAATGGCCATTGTGCAACAATATGAATTCACAAGCTTCAGCTGCATTGTATGCATGAAGTCTTTTGATTTTGGGGAAAATACTGATGATACATGCAATATGAAGTCCGAGTTCACCTGTATGAAGTAATTAATAATAATGCAAAGGCAGGTGCTTCAGTTCACAGTTCATCTGTTTTACGCTTCCTGCTCCATTCTCTTTTGCATAATCCCTGACTCTTTACACCAGGAAGTAGCACTTTATGAAGAGCACCATTCACAGATTAAATAAAAATGCCTTTTCCTTTG
Source organism: Brachyhypopomus gauderio (assembly GCF_052324685.1). NCBI lineage: Eukaryota > Metazoa > Chordata > Actinopteri > Gymnotiformes > Hypopomidae > Brachyhypopomus > Brachyhypopomus gauderio. The sequence goes on along the minus strand of NC_135214.1, from coordinate 26,700,880 downwards.
CTTCCTATATAGCTGTTTTGTATCAATACATTTGTGAGGGCAAAGTGCAGCATTTCTCTAGGTCTTGTGATAGGCCTAAGAAACAGGCATGCCTGATCAGAATGACTCACGTATATGCCTAAGTGGCCATTCTTGTATGTGTTCATGTATAAACATTTGTTCATGTATAAACTTCACATCTTTTTCAGAGTTTCCTTGAGAAGCTGAAAAACCTGTAAGTATGAACTCATTGCACCTGCTCAGACATCATTTCAGTGTGGGTTATACTGCCTCAGAGTCAGAATATTCTTATTGTTACACTTTTCCTGTTTTACAGACATGCTGGTCCTCCTGCCCTACCCAAGAGACCCCAAGGTACATTCAAATGAGCACTGCCTAATTTAATCAACAGCTTGTGTTATTCATAGTAAAGACGATCCCAACAGATTAAGAATCTTTACACATTTAAAGAAAATGATGATTACATTTCCAAACAATATTGTTGATTCCGGAATCAGAGGTAAAAGGTTTTCCTGTAATGAAAGTGCCAGTTCCTTCCACCCAAATCCCTCCAAAAACCCCACACTGAATGAGTTACAACGTTTAACTTTTTACTGATGATTAACTTTTTAAAATTAATTATTGACTTACTTGTCAGCTTTTTCTTAAATTTTTTTTTTCTTTCTTTCTTCCTGAAAAGGATTTATGAATAACTAGGTTTTTGGTACTGCAGTTTGAAATTAATATTTGGAAAATTAAAACACATGGGCTGGGTTTTCAAGAATACAAATCCCTTTTTTCGTAAGCAAATGTCCAATGTATATACAACATCTCTCATTATGGCGTCACTGGAGTGAAGGCTGAATTAATATCCTCATATGAAAAGTCCATTATGAACCACCTGATTAAAATATTATTTTAATACAGCAGTGAAGTGTGTGTGTGTGTCTGTGTGTGCACGTGTGTGCGTGGCTGTCTGTGTTACTGTAGTGTTTGTCTTACTTTGTTTGCTTTTGTTTTAGATACCAATACAGGAAATGATTGGTCAGAGGATGAATTTGTAAGTGTTGTGGTTGCCTCAGAAAAGGAATTTTGTGTTCACTGATTGTTTCAGTATGTTGTCAATTAAAAATGTTTGTTTGTTACACTAGTTACAGTACACGCGTAATATGAGATGACAATGTCATTCTTCTTTTTCTCAAGGATGTCATGTAATAGGATTGAAATTTTAAGGATTGCTTCATCCAGCTAATGCTGGAAATCATGAATAGAAATGAGATCCAAGCAGTTTTTATTCATTCATAACCATAACCATAATTCATAACCATGTCATTTTCAAATAATCTTTTTAACAGATCCAGAATTAGGTGAATTGTACAGGACATTTTTACTTATTTTTCCAAGGAAGCACATGTATCATTATACTGACAGACATGTCACTATGAAAAAGAGCACCTGTCAAACGGCAAACAAAAATTGTTCTTTTCTCAAACAATTGTTTAGCTGATTACACCAAAGCTGGACTTAACAGTGGGGTATAATTAGATTTTTGACCCAGCCAGAGTGCACAATAGGTGTGTGTAACAGTGTCACTTCCTGTCTAACATAACCATTCAGTACTGTCACCTCTCAGTTCCTCCCAATACTCATAAGTAACCAACATGATTTACAGCAAGTTCCTAAAGTGTCTGCAATGTTGCACTGGTTTTAGTTTCTGTATCACCCATATTTTATAGCTTCCTTGGTGACTATCAGTCTAAAATACTAAAATGTCTCAAAATGGCAGAGGTCAACAGTGTAAGCAAACTCATGTTCACAAGGAAATAAAAACCACTATTATAATAATAATAATTTAAAACTAATTTTGTTTGTGAATTAAGACATAAAGATACTAAAGATCTGAAACAGTAGTGCAAGTTACAATTATCTGCAGCTGGTAGTATGAGGCAAGCATTATTATAGCCAGTCTGTATGTGTGTATGTGAATATGATTGTATAGGATGAGGAAAATGGTGCCACATATGAAGCTCCACCCTGTGAGCGCCCTACTATCAAAGTCCAACGCCAGCCTGTAGAGGAGAACGTTTACCTTGGTACATCCCCCTTCCAAATTGTCTTTCATTCCTTTCATTCTGATTTCAGAAGATATCCAAAATTCTGAAATATTTTGTTGGTGAATGAGTTTGTTTTGTATTGTCTGGGGCTGTATCCATGTGCAGGCTACCCTGAAAGACCTCCACATCCTGTTATAGCCCAAAGACAGGCAGCACCCCCTCCACGGCCAGCCAAAATCACACCTATAAAGGTAATTGGTAATAAAAACAATACAATTTTAAAAGTAGATTCTATGTTTTTTTTCATATAAACAATCCAAGCCAAAAATGACTGAGTGGTAGAAAGAGACTAATGCTTTCTTCTTAGAGACCACCTGAGCCAACACCTGACCAAGAGGAGTTCTACATAGACCCGAATGACAGGAAACGTAAATTCCTTATCTGTTTTGCCATCTGTTTGCTGAATGGTTCGATATTTTTAGTTTACTGCTTACTAGATTCATTATACATGTGAACAAATGATGTAGTTAATAAGTGAAATGATAAGTGACAAGGTATGACACTATGATTCTCTCATAGTATTCATTAAAACCCCACAGACATGTAACCAAAGTTAAAAGTAGCTTAATAGCATTTTTACTTTAGTATATGTACCCAGCATCTTGTAACATGCCAACTAGCTAAAAATCATATTTCCTGTCTCTTTCTTTCTCTCTCCATCTATATCTCTCTGAAGACACCCCAAAAGATAAAGCTGATAAGAAGACAGCCCCTAGGAGAAGCCCTCCAGTAATACCAGATTTTAGCCATGAAGAAGGTAATTCTTTTTTTTTTTTTTACTCTTTCACTGTCTCCAAAATATTTATTTCATACAAGGCCATGCTTACTGCTCACTGTGTTTTAATGCCCTTCTGGGTAAATTGTTGTCCATACACAGTCACACACATTATATTTTGAACGTTTACAGCACTGAATTTAAAGTTAAATTGCACTCTGCAAAACTTGCTTTCAGATGTTTACTTGGACCCAAATGAAGGACAGGTGAGCAGCAGTTGATACTAATCTTTGATGTTTGCTCATGTCAGTCGTTGTCAAACTGTTTTCATGAAGTGTAAAGTTGACAAGTTTATCTCAAAGATGTAAGGGTGTGTTCACATACCTGAATACCTGAGTCTGCACTCCGAGACTCTCAGAGTCTGTTAACGTCCAAGGAACACGTGCAGTCATCATTGCATTGCATCGAAAGGGTTTCACAGGCAAGGACATTGCTGCTTGTAAGATTCACCTCAATCAACCATTTGAATCATCAAGAACTTCAAAGACAGTGGCTCAACCACAGTAAAGAAGGTTTCTGGGCACTCAAAGAAGGCAAACGAGCATCAGGACCGTCTCCTAAAAAGGATGCAGCTACGAGATCAGGTCACTACCAGTGCAGAGCTTGCTTAGGAATGGCAGAGTGCAGGTGTGTGAGTGTATCTGAATGCACAGTGAGATGAAGGATCTTGGAGGATGGATAGGTGTCATTGGTTTTCCATTTGAGGCAGCTGGCAAAGGTAAAGAATCATTTCACATGAGCACTTTCAAACGGAAATCCATGCCTTCATTACGTCTACGTCTTACTGTAACACACTTTATTTTGGAATCAGCCTCTCTCAAACGTCTTCAGTTAGTACTGAAGGGTGGACAAAGGGTGGACAAACAAAAACCCAGGCACGCCAAGCACTGATTAGGCAAGTATGGGTTGCCATCACTCAAGATTTTGCCCAGAAACTGACATCTATCATGGCGAGGTGAATTGCAGAAATTTTAAAGAAGAAGCCCCCCCCCCCAATAGAATTTACTAGAATCAAAATGGTTTACTAGAATCAAACCCCATACCAACGATTTCAGAAGGACTCCCAGTCTCAAAAATAGATTTCACACCAAAAATACTGAAGTCGAGAAGCAAGCAGACTTGGGCCTGGAAAAAGCTCTAGTGTGAAAACACCGTAAATGGACAAGAATTGGAGAGTGGTGAGAGTGTAATGGTATAGTATCATGGTATTGTTATCTGCTTGTAGACTGAGGGCGAGCCCCCACATGATGTGTATGTGGATCCTACTCCAGGTAACCATTCATCTGTTTGACTTTAATTCAGTTAATTATTGAACTGTACTGATGGCACTTAAGGTTTCATGGCTAAAACTGCAATTTTTAAAAACAGCTGATTAATTAGTTGAAAAAATGTCCTGTGCAGTCAAACATAGATTGAGCATTTGGTCCTATTTTGCTTGTGTTTTCATATGCATCATTATTAACAATCTATTGGACGGGAAGCTCACTTTTCAGATTTCTCTGAAGCTGCAGTTAATTGCTGATAATTAGGACAAAATATTTTTTTGTGAACCATCTGGACTAGAACAATTAAGACAATATGATCTGCTTTAAGTCAGTGCACCAGAATCCCGGTTTCATAATAAGCAGCCACTGACATTCCATTAGTTCAGCTATATATAATCATATTGTATCTATAAAGCAATGTATCTATATAGCAATGCTCATGGGTCATCTGATCTGCTTGTAACTGTCCATCATGAAGTAGAGGTTTTCTTAATTTGTTCTACTGTCCACAGCACGTCCGCCTGTATGTGGGTCTCGCATGCTTCTTCTATCCAAGACTGGAGGAAGAGATCTTCCACTTTCCATGTAAGTGAACAAGTTGGTGGTTTTGCTGATCCTCACAGTGTTGCATGCATTGATTTACATGAGGCTTATTTTACGTTAAGTTTAGGGGTGAGACTTATTGTTGCCAATGCCTAGGATCCACAGGACGGGGTTTAAATATCACAGGATTTTGTGATATTCACATTCTCTTTTTACTTTACAGTAAAACCACCTTTATGAAACCACCTGTACCTAGAGCCAAATCTGTAAGTATGGTTCACACACAAACTCATGGAGGCATACACATGCATTCGCATGTATACAAGCATGTCTACATAAAGGTTTTTGTGACTTTTGTCAGAGCTCTTTTGTCACCACTGACACAGTGAAGGCAGGTCAGTCTGTTTATTTTTTCTCTTGTAGGTTTTTCTTTTTTTATTTACATCCCAATGGAACTGCTTTTAGTTTCACTTATATGAATTAGCATTTTATATATATATATGTATATAGGACTATATTAATATACACTATATTGCCAAATGTATTCACTCACCTTCCTTGACGTATGAGCTTAAGTGACATCCAATTCCTAATCCATAGAGTTCAATATGACATTGGTCCACCCTTTGCAGCTAGAACAGCTTCATCTCTTCTGGGAAGGCTGTCCACAAGGTTTAGGAGTGTGTTTTTAGGGGTTTTGACCATTCTTCCAGAAGCACATTTGTGAGGTCACATACTGATGTTGGATGAGAAGATCTGGCTCTCAGTCTCCGCTCTAATTCATCCCAAAGATGTTCCATCAGGTTGAGGTCAGGACACTGTGCAGGCCAGTCAAGTTCCTCCACACCAAACTCTGCCATCCATGTCTTTATTTAACATACTTTGTGCGCTATTGCACAGTCATGTTGGAAGAGAAAGGGGCCAGCTCCAAACTGTTCCCACAAAGTTGGGAGCATGGAATTGTCCAAAATGCCTTGGATGCTGAAGCATTCAGAGTTCCTTTCACTGGAACTAAGGGGCCAAGCCCAGCTCCTGAAAAACAGTGATTCATCCATTCTTTCACAAATGTTTGTAAAAACAGTCTGCACGCCTAGGTGCTTAATTGTCTACACTTGTGGCCATGGAAGTGATTGGAACACCTGAATCAGATTATTTGGATGGGTGATTGAACACTTTTGGCAATATAGTATATGTATAATTTGCATTTTTGTATTTTTTTTATTTAATCCAGTTGACATTCTATTTTTGTCTTATGTTCTTATGTTTTTTTTTCTAATTGACAGTATTAGTTTCAATTCTTAGTTTGCAGTAGTATTCTTGGTGTCTTCATATTTTACCCTAGCATCACCCTCAGCAATGAAAAGTCACACCTTTCCTTGCAAAGTTCCTCCACCAACACCAATTACCAAACCTCCTCTTCCACTGAGCCTCAAAGAACCCAAACCTAGGTAAAACATAGACACATACACAAACACACACCAAAACACTAGCTCTAACTACACTCAAGTTACTCAATTTTGTACACACCACAGAAAATGAATTTTGTGTCAAACACAAAATTCTTGGTAGATTCTTGGTTTTCAAGTTACCTTTCAGTAGTTAAACTAAAAAAGGTCAAATAATGTCTCATGTGCCAAGTAATGTATGTCAATGTAAATCAAAATTGGAATACGAATGTACATGTGCTGATCATGCACTTCCTGCTGTACCAAACACAGTGATTTTAGGGTCTGTTCAGCATCTCAGGGGTGAGGCATGCTGGTCTGACTCAGAAGCCGATTACACTTGAAAGGCCGAGATATGACCAACATATATGACCATTAGATGTGCATTTGTCAAAGGGATGTAATAACACATTTTTAAGTGAAAATAATTCATGGTGAGCAATGACGTATAACTGGTTAAAAATGGAAATTGCTGTTTCAGTTAAAGTAGGTTTCATGGGTTAAAATACCCACCCTTAAGTCCTTGCTACTAGTAGTGGTCCTTGTCATATTAAAACACATCTGTGACATATACACACAGTGTAGACTAACAGACTGTACTCTTGTTCTATCTCTCTTTCTCTTAGCCCCCCTCCTCCCCCTTCAACAGACAGCACTGGTGAGATTATGTTTACTCTTCTCTCTATCCTCCAACCCCCACTTGGCTGATGTATGGATGTATGGATGTCTAATAATAGATTCATTGTCCTGTCTCAGTCTAAAATCACTTCCTCATTGTCTCTCTCTCACACACATAGTGTTACTGATGCCCCCTGAAGGACAGGTAAAAATCTGAAGTTCAAGGAATGCAGTACCTGCATGTATTTGTCATTAAATATTTGCTTTGGCTCTGCACCTATATTCATTCTCCCTTAAGATTAAAAGGCAGTAAGCTAGTGAAATTGTATTTCGTGATGCAATGCTGAAACAAATATCACAGGTTCCTTAACCTATGTTGTAACTTCTATGCATATGAAAGACACATTTTTCAGCACCTATGTGTGTAATTCTGTGATCCTAGCAGGAGATGGGGCTACAGGAATCAGACTGGTTTGCTGGCATATGTGGACGCAAGGCTGCAGAGGATGCCTTACTCAAAGTTAATAGGGTAACCAGCTTTTTATCACCAGCTGTTCATTTGTTTTAATACCATGAGGTTCCATGGAGTTCCAAGAGGGGTTTCATGCTCTTACACATTGAAACACATCATATATTCACTGACTACTTGTACTACTCTATGAGTAGAGTTATTTACCTATATACTTACAGAACATTTTCTAACCATTTCATATTCCAAATTGTGGTATGTTTCAGATTCATCTTTCATTTTACTTTCATCAGCCTTGATGCAATATTCCACATTGACAAAGCAAAAACATTTAGTTTAATGTATTAATTCATTAAGACATTGAATTTCCAAAGTATTACTTGATTTGATGAAGTACTTAATATCTGGTGCATTCTGCTACTGTCAAAGAAACTTCCCAGGAATACACGAGATTGTCATGACTGCCAAATGGGCTTTAAACAAGTACTAAATGAAGGGTTCATGTAAAATGGAATATTTGATTAAAATCTTTAATACATTTACAAAATCATTCAAACCAACAGTCTTGGTTTGCCAATGTAGAGTACTGTTTGTAGATTTGAGAGAAAATTTGTTGAATGTTAGTCTGACCCCGAAACATACTAAAATGTAGAAACGTTAAAGGTCAGAAAACTTTCTATATGCCCTTTATGAAATTATTCTATGCCTATACTTAAATACCCCTGTCTCTGATAAACATTACACATTCTTCCTAAACAAACTTCCCATAGTAGCAGAAAATTAATCACTGTGGCATTGTGGTCCCTACAAAGATAATCTATAAAGATCTATAAATATCTACAAAGATAATTAGAAGTATCACACATCTTGAAAGTGTCTTGACAGTATTGTGAACTAAGGAACAGGAAGCTACCCAGGTGCTTGTGCAGTCTCTATAGTCATCTCAAAGCAGGACTACTGCAACTCCCTACTTGCAGGTCTAACTCTACGGGTCATCAGTCCTCTGCAACTAGTTCAGAATGCTATCTGTCTGGTTATTTGCACTTCTTGGATAAAAGTTTAACTCCTTTAAAAGGTTTAAGTGAGCCTATTTTACGAAATGCTAGGTAATGACATTGATTCCTTTAGTTTTGTAGTTGTCTGGTTCAAAGGTATCTTGAAGCCTATTTGTGGTATTATCTAGAAAGAATTCTGTGAACAGATGCAAACCACTTTGTAAGTTGCTCTGGATAACAGAGTCTGCTAAATGTCCTAAATGTAAACTATGGTTTAAATATGGCATTTGTTGCAGGACGGTTCCTTCATGGTTCGATGCAGCACTGCACAGAGCATACGGCAGCCATATACATTGGTCGTCCTGTTCAATCAGAGAGTCTACAACATTCCTGTGCGCTACTTGAAGGATTTGCACAGCTACGCCCTGGGCAAAGAGGGCAAGAAAACCGAAGAGGTACAGGCATCCCAGGAGAGTCACACTTGATTCTCTCTGACTTTTATTGACCAGTACTTTTGTTTCCTTCCTAATTTGAGATTAATTGGCTGAGAAATTTCAGCCAATATCTAATTCAACCATAATGAATGGATTAAAAACTGTCTGATGTCTATGTAATTGCAGGATGTTTTAACAGCTAGGCATTTTGGTAGACATTCTAGAATGACATTTTATGGAAGATGAACAACTTGTTTAATCTGCCTTTCATTTGTCTGTCTTTCTCTTAGCTCTTTGCCAGTCTTCAGGAGATTATCTCTCACCACAAGAATAACCCTCTCTTGCTGATTGACAGCAGGAGTCAGGCCAAACACACCACCTATCTCACACATCCTGTACATCCCTAACATATACAGTTTTTGTACATATATATCCCTCACTTGCTCCTACAATTTCTTTCTCACCCCCTTTCACATACCTATCTTACAGATATATTTTGTTATTTTATAGATGTATATTTAATTTTATAGTGTAGCCCATCACTGGTCAGTTTGGTCTCTGCTGGCAGATATAAGTTAGGTTAGATATAAGCTAAACCATTTTTAACACATCAGTGATACTGAAATGGTAGAGGCATGGTAATGGTTCTTGCACTGCAATGACTATATAAGGCACAGCTGTGGCCAAATAATCTACATATATTTAACTTCAATTTGCACAGTAGCCTACTTAAATTTAAGCAACGGCAATTTTCAATATAATAAATAAAATATTGTGGCTGTTTGTTTTTAGCTGCATTAACGTTATAGTATATAATACATTTTGTGCTGTTTCAGTAAACTAAATAAAACGTCCAATGTCACTTCAGGCTGAATGATGGTTATATTTATTTATTTGTGTGTCGTTTACTTGCTCGGTAGTAAAAAATAGGAGTGGTGCGGAGTCACGTGCTTCTATCTCGGGGAAGGGGTAGCGGAAGGGTACACAACTCCCGGCCTATGTTCATACATAACCTAAAATGTCCTTCAGACACGAGATTTATAGTAGAAACCACGTTTATATGTAAATGGAGACACCTACGCTGGCCCATATAAAATGACAAAGACTGATTTATTCCGAAATTATAAAGACTTGGGTCTACTTTCTCAGGCGGAGGCGTTATCTACTCCAACGAGGAGACTTTCGACTGAATGAGTCGGATAGAATAGCGGTGTAGGAGTACTGACCAGTCGGAGTTGCTAATAGGCTCTCATATTTTAATATTTTACAGATCTGTGGTTACTGTGAAGAGAAAAAAAACAACTGTTTTCATCTTCCCCTTCCCCTCTTCCTTCATCTCTTTATTTTTCTGATACCATCGTTAGAATAATGGCGCAAATATTACCCATTCGCTTTCAGGAACATCTGCAGGTAAGCCACAGATAAACATGAGAAATATTTGGTTTTCGCGCTGCCGAATGCGGGTCCGCATAGCGAAGTCGTGAATGTTGCTGCGGAACAGCTTTAACATGTCAAGAAACTCTTCGTAGCAAAGGTCTTAGAGTCGTTGCTATATGCAGTTTCTTGGAGCTAAGCGTCGCTGAAGTAAATCTAGAAATCACTGGTCTGTGATCGAGAGAATATTAGTAGTTTGGGTAGTGGATTACAAGCCTGGCAACACTGACGCAGCGAGTTTTTAAAGCGCCAACAGTTATTAATGTGTGCATGACTCTTCATAAAGCAATGTTTGATAGCAGATGCAAGAAGGCAAGCAAGTCCGACTTGGCAGGGAAGAATACAGAATGGAAATGCAGAATCCTGGGCTGTCACCTATCTGCCAGCTATTCCTGAACAAAACAAACGAGATAACTTTGTGGTGGTAATAATAATTTCTGTTGACAATGTCAACATTACGCTCAAAATATTTATCCTAGCTTATATTTCTGCTAGACTAAAGTATCCTTCCAGTGCCACACTATCGGTACCACATTGCATCATTTCGGGTGCTCTTTTGAAAACTGGTGTCTACTGGTGGGACACCAGTGTTTTTGGTATTCGACGTTTTCTAAAATGGCCTTGTAAAACTAAAACTATCTGTTTTTTTCCTTTCAGAAAAACTCTTAATGTTATCATTTGTCGTACTTTTTTTGTTTCAAGAAACGCACGTAACTCTTTCATTAGGTTCCTGAAATTGCCTTGCCTCACAAACTTCAACTTACAGACAGAACCAAATAAGTCATGTACATTCAAAATGTTAATTTAATTGAAGTTATGTATTATTTCAATTCACATTCACACCAAAGGCATACATATTAATTAAGAAAATCGACAAATCTTGTCTTTCAACTTATGTCCTTCAACCTCTAGTTTTTCCAAATGCCCTTAGTTCAGAACCCATGAGAGCAGTTGTTGTTTATGACTAATTTTCTGGTGGTGTCAGTTTATCTTTCAGTGATGGAGATTCTCAGATAGCCTAGCAGCACTGGTAAAGTTTTATATTAAACTAGTTTTGCTGTTCTATTATTCTGTGGCTATGGGAATATGGCTCTACTCTGGTTGGCACCACTGACTCATATTGCCCGTCAAATTTCCACACTTTTTTAATTGTTTCTAATTGTGGTCACCAATGTGTTTTGAGACAAATCCAGCCATACATGATGGTGTTTGGTTGCTGACCCCTTTGTAAAGTTATAGCAGATGTTAGAGCTGTTGATCTTAAGCCTGATAAATGCAGGACCAGTATAGAATCCCAGAACATGTCTAACACATATTTGGCAACATGACTCAAGTTTCCAGGAAGATTCTTACTTGCCACATGGACGGTGTGAATGCAAACACTCAAATACAACCTCCTTAAATCATTTATACCATGTCGTATTCTTCTCCTTCCACTGTTTGTGCATGGAGTTAGCTTGTCAGCTCTGTGCTGTCTTTTTGGAGGGAGGTCCACTTCAAACAATGGCACTGTGTTTTACTCTGGCTGTTTTTTTCCTTGCCTCCATGAGAGCAGAGGGTGAGGTTGCGTCTGGGTTTGCCTGTTGTAGATGCCAAATGCTAATAAAGTTTCTCATCCAGTCTTCTAAGTCTGGGCTCCATACAGAATGTTAAGGATGTGAGGGAGTTTTGGGCGTGGTTGGATCTAGAGTTTGTCCATTCCAGAAGCTTGTCTCCTGGTCCTTCAGCTTCTAAGCAGACACAGGGATCCTGTTTCAGTCATGTCTCATTTCATCTTGCCAGAGATTTTTTTCTTAGCCCTTTGCTTTTTAGTATTATGTTTTCAGCAGTGTGCCCTGGAAGTTTAAAAACACTTAATATTTTATGGTATGCGGTAGGGACATCTGGAATTTACTTCTGGGCTAATTGAGGCCAGATGTCATCACCCGTATTCAAATAAATAGGTGCGTTCAAGTGGATCAGAAATGCTGTTTTAGTATTTGCTGTTGTATTTTGTATTTGGGATCATAGATGGCTTGGCATGTTGTGATTCTACTCTCCCCTATTCAGCTGGTTCATTTAAGTAAAGGAATGCAAGGAATCTGCAGATGGCAAAACTATGTTTGTAATGTTTTGTTCTTTGAATGTGTATATTATGCGTTTAGCAGCATCATTTTGCACTGGATTAGACTTTACAGTTAATACTGAATGTGCATGTGCGTGTGCGTGCACACATACGTATTTATGCAGCGTATACTCACCGCTGGTATAGGTTTGTGTTGGAATTCTCACATTCTTTCAGGTGTGTGTCCAGGCCATATTATGGTGTGTAAATGGTAGAGAAGAAGAAGTAATTCAGTTAATCCTTTAAGTCTGGAATGTAAGGGGTGGCTAACCAAGGTTGAAAATCTTTTGCTCAATGTATTTAAATAAACAGACATCAGTCAAGTCTGCAAATTTTCTTACTCTTAATGATACTGTGTTGTTTTTCTTTTGCTTAAATCTGATTCTAAAGAAATACATGTGTTCTTATACTGAATCTTTCCACATGCAAGAAATGTGACTTCCCACTGCATTTCTTAAATCCTACAAAGCTTTATGTGGGTAGTTGGCGATTACCAGTTCATTTAAGAACATGTGGAACCTTTTGGTTAAATATAAATTTAGTTATTTATAATATTTATGTTTTGCAGTGTCGTTTGAATTATTTTTGTAGTGATGTTTTTTCCGGCATTTCTGTCATTGGCAGGCAATCCTGAGTCATTTTAAACTCAATAAAGGTTCACCTAATGTAGTTATGATCCGGAAGAGGAATAAGTAGTTCATTAGCATCTGCGCAAAGCAAAGCAACTTGGTTATCTTCTAAAACAGGACAAAGCATACATTCATTTCCCAGTAACAGTATCCTTTCAGCCTCACATAGTGGCTTTGGTTTGGTACATACAGCTTATAACAGAAAATTTAATCAGCACATGACTCGGAGCCGGAGGTAGGTGATCCACCTGTTCAGAACCACAAAGAGTGGACTGCATGTAGATGCATTTTTATTGCCCACCAAAGCACGATTTTCAAAGGACTGGATTCACATTAGTAGCTCAATAGCAGCACTGTACCCTTCCACCCTCCATGGCCGCTTGCAGTTTGGAACCAAAGTGCAGTCTGTGCTCTTTTGGGTTCTGCTGGGGGCGGCGATGCTGCTCAGAGCGCACCACTGCGGGAGCAGGCCCCTCCCCCTAAACCCCCCAGCCCCCTCCCCCCACCCCTCGACTGCAGGCTGCAGAGGAAGTCACCTGAGCTTCTGCCTTCGTTCTCCCCAGATCTGTCAACTTCTAAACTGCAAATCTCCTAGTTTAGCAGTGCAAGTCTTAGGATGTTGCTTTTGCAACTGAAACATCTTGCCCTGAATATCCATATAAGGCTTAGAATATGTAACAAGTGGAGAGATTTGTCTGTTTTTGTGAACGATTGACATGCCAGCTTAATTAACACATTACATGTTCCATTTGACTTGCGGATTTGGTGTGTGTAACATTCACTCCTGGAACAACACTCCTGTGCATAATGTCATTAGTGATTAGTCTTGCAGTGCTAATACCTTTTTTTTAGCTTGGACAGGGACAGTGAGTGATGGCAGAGAGAGGAGTGCACTGCTGTGCCTTCTGGGCCAGGTTCATCTCATCCATCAATCCTTTCAAGCTCGGACAATGCTGGCCAGAGACACCATGTTGGTCCAGTCTTTAAAGACTCACTAACACCATTAGTTTATCTCCTATTATATTTACTTCATTCTTTTAGTTTTTTCATCATTTTTTTTTTCTTGCTCATTAGTTTCAGTGTTATTTCATTTATCTTCCTTCTTTTGCCTTCCATTTTTTTTTGTCAGACAAACCTTTGTCATACCGAGAGGTTTGGCTGGCTCTGCCTGCACTGACCTGTGGTGATAATGGCTGGATTAGTTTTCTTAGGAAATACTGACTGATCTGGAGCAGAGTCCTGCACGGGTCCGTTTTTTGAGACCCGCACCCACCCGCGAACCCGTGGCTATTTCAAAGTTAAATCCGTACCCGCCCGGACCCGTTAATATTCTACCCATTACCTACCCGTGCCCGTGAAAAATCACACAAATCGAAAGTATTCCTATAGAGCACTTTATTTTTCAATGCGCCTCTGAAAAAACGTCATTACAACACAAAATAAAATCTAAGGTTGCTGTGCAGGAACAGTATTCCTATCTAAAAGTAGCATCTGGTAAAACGCAAGAAAATGTATGTAGCCAACCGGTGCCATAACAATGCAAAACGAGAGGGAACAAATGCCAGTATAACAACTAAATAAAATCGCATAGGTTCACAAATCTATCCTAGGTTACAGTGCAGGAACAGTATATCGTCCACAGTCCAAAGTTTGAGCTGCGTTCTGCGCTCTTGGATCACAAATCCAGGAAAAATCTCTCTCACTTGCAGCGCTGGATGCGGGGATTGAGAGGACACTTCGGGCAATTGTTGCCAGGTTGGGGAAATTGTCTTGGTGTTCTTTCCACCACAAAAGAACATTGAACGATTCGTCCTTAGGTGGCTTGAGTTCGATGTATGCTGAAACTTCATCCTCGTATTTAACTTACCCGCCTGCATACCCACCCGTATTCAGTGTTGGGGAGTAACAAATTACATGTAACGACGTTACGTAATTTAATTACAAAAAAAGTGTAACTGTAATTCGTTACAGTTACAATGAGAAAATATGTAATTCAGTTACAGTTACTTCTAGAAATATTAAGAATTACAATTTTAGTTACATAAAAAAATATAAACAAAACCTTTGTGAAATATTTTATGTTTCTGTGCTGGAACAGCAAGCACGCGGTTCAGTTTCAGCTCAAGCAGCAATAATGACAGCGAATTACTGGAAATTTAAGGAGCATTTGTTTTCGCTACGTGTTGTAAATAAATGTGAACCATGTGCTACCATCGGCAACTATTTGTGATTATGCCAAGTCTTTGTGTAAATTTCGGAGTTTGGAGGTTTATTTGTGATCAGAAGGCAACCACTATTGAGGTTGTAAGCGAGCTAACAGCAAGGTATGCTAACTGACAAAAACTGTGGTTTCCATAGTTAGCTACCTGCTGGGCTAGCTACTACCATTCACTTGAATGTGTTTGTCCTTTAGCTTGCTAGCTTGATTTACAGGCTAACCAAATTAACTGTTTAAAGTCCTAAACAGGTATTCGTTGGAATCATACATGACTATTATAGACAATGACAGACGGTATCAAATGAATATTTATGACTGTTTGGTGTTGGAAAAATGTTTGTCGATGTCTATGACACGACATAGCCTACCCAATTGGTATCATTGGACCTATCTTAGACCTACTGTTCGACAAGCAATACATTTAAATTAAATTGTATGAAGTAATGAAATGCAGTTTGGTATCTAATCAAGTGCAACATGTGCAGATTGTATAGAATGCAGTATTTAGAGATAAAATGCAGTTATTTACAGCTAGTGTAGCCTAAGTAAAGATGGTTAATAGATATGTGCAGAGTAGATAAATTACCTAGGGAAATGCATGTGGTGTAATGTAGTTATGGCAGTACAATGCACAGGGCAAAGAAATATATATGGTATAAATAAATGTGATAAATACAGATGGAATCATACAGATAATATAAAGATTATCCTATACCACTGTAGATAGGGCTATACAGATGTGAATTGAAGAGGAACACTACAGATGTTGTGTGGATGGTAAAGTATGGATATAGGGGAAGGAAAGAATGGTCTTTGGGAAGAGTTCAATAAGGTGACCACTGTGGGAAAGAAGTGGTTTCTGAACCTGCTTATGTTAGTCTGCAAACTGTGAAAATGGTAGAGCCTGGGGGAGGAGCAGAAAAGAGTATGGCCCGATGACAGGAGTCTGAGAATCTTACATGCTTGGTGCAGGCATCTCTTCTTGTGGACCTCCTGTGATTGCCTGTCAGCAATTCCCTCTCAGCTTAGTACTTTTTTAAGGTTCACACTGTCAGTTCTTAAAAATTTAATGTTGATCATGGGTCGATACTCATTTAAACTTTAAAGTGATCAAAAAGTAATCCAAAAGTAATTAGTTACATTACTTTTTAAAAGTAATCGGAAAAGTTACACTACAATTACATTTTAAACAAGGTAACTTGTAACTGTAACGAATTACATTTTTTAAGTAACTTACCCAACACTGCACGTTTTTAACTTACCCGCCGGCATACCCACCCGTAAAATTGCGGCATGCGTAAAACCCACCTGTTTCAGCATCTATATGCCCGTACCCGCGGGTACCCGACCCGGTGCAGGACTCTAATCTGGAGACTTTTATTTTAGACAGACTGGCTTTGAGTAACATGACTGGGGGCATGTCCATGTGTACTTTTGTGGTTAGGGTGGGAGATGGGTTGGTAGATGGAAGTGATTAGTTGAGGAATATTGAGATTGATGGAACCAAGGATGGATGTGGGAGTAATTTCATTCCTCTGAATCAGGTTTTGTGTGTGTGTTTGTGGGCGCATGCGCATAGTTGTCTGAAGTAGCCCCCCCTTCCACCCCCACCACTTACGCAGGCAGTATATTCCAGGAACAGCAGCAATGCTGCATAAGGTCTCTGTCTCAAAGGAAATGAGTGGTGATTCACTAGAGCTAACCCTCCCTCAGCATTATCTCCTTCCAGAGCTGACACCTGACATCTGAGACCACTGAAACTGCACAAATCAAATGAGTGTACTTAAGTTAAAACAATTTTGTTAGATTAACCACAACACCATAAATATATCTAATACAGCCTAAAAATATATATTATATGAATTCCTGATAATGTCCATGTATGTTGAACTATTCAGATGTTGATACTCTATGCTTGCAGTTAAGGAGATCTGCAAAACAGCAGATTTGAAGTTTTGACCTCTCATGTCATTTAGAGTGAATGTCTCGCGGAAACATGGTCATTTTAAATACTGTTGAATGATGTGGGAGTTGTGTATCTTTTTTTAAGGACTCCGCACTAGCTGAGTGAGTAACGTATTCTCAAATACATGATATTTTGATATGATATTTTGTCCTAAGCAATGTTGTTATTCCCTAGTAATGTAAAAAGAAAAAAAAATAATTGGCATTGACACTGTTGTTCTGCACACGTTTGATGTGTGCTTTGGCTCTCGTGGTTCAGAGGAAGGCTGTGCACTGCCCCGCATTTGAGCCAAGACTTGTGGGACTGCATGGTGAGAATTTATGATGCATTAATCTGAACAGGAGAGAGTTTATTTAGAACTCCATGTTTCACATTTTCAGAAGACCATTGGTGAGGAAATGTAATGTGTTATAAGTTATTTTTATGAATAATTGTTTCTCTCTTAAAAAGCTCAAGACAATTATGGTAAAAGCTAGTTCTTCAATTGCTTGGACTTTTCTAGCCTTGTCATTTTTCTCTGGGTTGAAATGAAATGTGCAGCAAAGACTGTAAAGACCAAACTTTGGTGGCACAGGTATGAAATGACTTATTTGCATTATATGCTAAATTTACCTACGATAATGAACTAGTCCTACGTTTTTCACCCTATCACCAAAATCTTGGGATTCAAATTTTCCTCAGTAATTATCAAAATAATTTTGATGTTTCAAAATAATCTGGCTACCCTATGCAAATTAACCCTTTCAGATAAGTGCACATTTTGCATTATTGGTTAAATCTCATGATTGATTTATTTTGATTAAACTTTAAAGCATGTTTAGGCCCTTGAGTTTAGGGTGCCATATTGATTTTGGCAAATGAATAGGGGCTGCTAAAACACTAAAATACTATAGCTCAGCATCTGATCAAGCTGAAAATTTGCACGCTGCATCATCGTGTAATCAGTGTGCCATGGGCATTTTGGAGTGATTGGGGCAAATCCAAAATCGTCGACTTTTACATGGTCCATGGTCAGTTAACCTATGCATAACACAGGGTGAGACGTGATGAACAAAAATCACTGAATCAACTCAATACTTAAAGGGACATGGACACCAACAACACGGCTGTACAGAAAACAAAGACCAGCTGACAAAGACCATATGACAAAACACAGGGAATAAATACACAAGATAACAAGGGGACTTAACGAGACACACATGAGACCAATAATGAAGGGTTTGGTTACAAATGACAAAGCGTGTGGACACAGAAATCAAAACACAGTGGCAGATAAAAGCAAAGACATGACTGTCAGGTGAGGGCGGGCCAAGCATGACATATCGAGCTACATTATGTAAGACTATATTAAGGACTAACTATATGTCAGTCAACTTTCAGAAGGCATAATCTAGACCAATTTCAGTGAAATTTAAGTGGTGTGGATACACAAGGATTTTCTGTGATTCTGTAGCATTTCAAAACATTTGTCCTCTCGACTATTAAGAAAATCAAATATATCGCCTTCATATTTTCACATGAAACTGGATTCAAATGATTCTTTGGAGGAGTTCTAACAACTTTGAAATCATAAGTGCTTAAAAAAAATTATAGTTTGCATTCAGTCACATAAGGTCAGGTAAAAAGAAGATAATCAGGTCAGATAGACGTTTCTGAGTCATGTTTTGCTGATTTTGACCAAAATAGGCAAATATATTTAAATTACTTTACCTGTTTTACATTTAATCACAGGCCTTGAGTTTACATACCTAAATGGACAAAAGCCAGGAACATTAGGTCCATCAAAACAGAAATTTACAGAGATTTAGAGATTATGATGATAGTGACTGTGGTAGACATGGAAAAATTTATGTGTAACGTATGTGAAACCTTGATTTTATATCACTTATGTACCTAGTCAGCTACTGCATACATAAGCATTAATATAAATTTGACAACTTAATATATAACAGAAGTGTTCATGATATATTGGCATATAAAGTCTTTCACATATTTAGAGTTTTTTATGTAAACCTTTGCTAGTAATGGTCCTAACTATTGCAATACAATAGTAAATTGGTTATAAAAAGTGTATTTTTAGGGACATTGTATGATTCCAGTTTCCTGCGATAATTCCTGGACTGGGACACCCTATAAAAAGACTGAATCCCAATTTAAGTTTCTATAGGACAAGAGATTGAGTTGAGACACAAGATGTGTAATAGTGGTGTAACAATACATTGTTTTTTAAGGCTATTGTATTCTAATTATACAGTATACATACACTGATCTGAAAATACATAGCTTATGAAATTGTGCAAGAGTTTTTTCACCGTTGTTTTGCAATCAGGGGTGAAAGATGTTTTTGTGAATTGAAAAAAAAAATTAAAATTAGTTTGACGGCTGTATCAATCATATTGATTATATATGTTCCCTTCACATTCTTGGGTATCGCATTCTTGTTTACCCCAGCTCCAGACTCTAGGTATAAACCCAGCAAATATTGGCTTCAGTTGTCTGACTATGGAGTCAGATCGTTTCATCTGCATCCGGGAGAAGGTTGGTGAGCAAAACCAGGTGGTGATCATCGACCTCAGTGACTCCTCCAACCCCATCCGGCGGCCAATCACTGCAGACAGTGCCATCATGAACCCTGCCAGCAAAGTCATCGCTCTTAAAGGTGGGACTCCCTACATATGATGTGATATTGCTGGCCATACTGCAGTGCGAATCATTAAACATGTGTTATAAAGATCTAAAGAAGCGAGTTATACTAGTGCAATGATAGTGTAATGCCAGTGAAAGATGTTTTAGACTGCTTCAAATGCACACACCATTAACGTTTGAGTATAAAGTTAAATTTTAGATAGGCCTGAATCTAGGAACATTTCCTACGTCCTTTTTCCAAAGCTTTGTCTGTTTTTCCTCTTAAATGTCTTACTTGTCTATCTGCCTTCCACTGCTCTCTGTTCTTGTAAAAAGATGGTGAGTTTTGTCTTCTGGTCTTTTTCTTTCTTTCTCTGTTTCTCTGTCTCACTCTTGGTTAGAGCTGGGCGATATGGCCCTCCAAAAAAATCTTCGATAATTTTTTTAAAATCCGATTTTAGATTAATATATTTATTTTCCTCTACTAAAAAACTACAGATGATAAAGGAATGGTTAATACACATATCGTTTCGGACGCCTCCACCCATAGTTGCCAGGTTCGCGGTCTTCACGCCAAATTGGGCTTGTTTGAAAATCCAGCCGCGGGTAAAAATCTTGGGGTCCCGGGGTGCGGTTTTTTGGGATACTTTTGAGTTGGGCTACCGCGGGAGTTACAAGTCAACACTAAGAATGGATCGCGATATAATACTTAATTTGTCTCCATTTTACATTTCCCCCCCGTCGACAACTTACACTCGCCACCGCCCCGTCGACAACTTTGGGCTTCTGAAGGGCGGGTTTTACCCTGATTTTGTGTATTTTTGTAGGACCTGGGAACCCTGCCGCCACCGTTGGCGCAGATTCGCGCGAGGTGTGCGCTATGGTCACTCGTGAAAGTATAAACCATTGAAGCGTGTTCGGTAACCGAGGCAGAAACTGCTTAATCCAAAATATCCAGCGGAGAGAAACTTTATTCACAACGCAACTGAACAATAGTACTCTTCGCTCTCTCCCTCTATCGGTTTCAAACACACCTTACAGCGAGGACTTGTTTGGTCTACGTCTGACGCCGGAAAACCGAACCAACTCCAGATCAAGGAGCTAGTTGCTCTTTTCTTGGGCACAAGCTCCGCCGTCATGTTTGTGTGTGTGTGTGTTGAGGGCGGATGGGTGGGAGGTGCTAAACTCAATGAACTACGGGAGCCCACAGTGCAGCATCGGTGGTGAAAATTAAAACTCAGAAAATTGATTTTCTTAAAAACACATTGTCCTTAACTGTAAATTCGAATTAATAGATAATATCGATTAATCGCCCAGCTCTACTCTTGGTCTTTCTCTTTGTTTTCAGTCGACATCACTGTGATAGTTGATGTTCTCACATAACCAATTATACGCTCAACAGCCACTTTATTAGAAAAACCTTATAGGTTTATAGTTGCCATGCTTGAAAATTGTGTTAGCCACCTTGTAGTCCTTTATAAGTAGACAAAATCAGGCCACATAAGTGCTCTTGGCTGGGTGAGTTTGGGTGGTGGACCACTCTGAACTCTGCTGTGCTTGCTGAACCTGACCCAGTTCAACACCCTCAACATGCCACCGCCATGTAGTAACCAGCCACCCAAATAACAACCAGTCTGCTTGAATTCTCTGGTCAGAAATCAGTGATAAACAGGGTGGTGGGTGGACAGGAATTCTGGATGCCAGCAGTTAAGATACTGCCTGTAAACGTATATAAAGCACCATAAGATTGGGCTAGCTCAAAAAGTTGAAAGTGAGTATGGGTACAAGGAGGTATTCCTAATCAATTGGCTAGTGAGTGTGCATTCTCTCATGGATATATGTGAATATCTCAGATCTCAGCTCCTTTTTGGGGTGCATTTTTCGCTAGAATAGGGATTTGTATAACCACACCCCTAATTTGATCTGAGGACACTAGTTGTATGGTGGTTTCATGCTAACAATTGATTGGGCAACAGAGAGCAATGGCCGCTTTATGTGAATATTTACCATAGACAATCAAAATTTACCATAGATTTGTACATCTGATCTATATAGTGTGGCAGAAACCTCAACAGCTTACCATTAGCATCTCCATGATTGTTACCACGATGCACATTTCATTCAGAGAAACAGTAGCTGCACCCATTTGAACTGGCTTGAAAATGGTGATCTCAAGTTATTTTGGTTGTGTTCATTGTCCATGTTTGAAGTTGAGAGACACTATTTTTGTCAGTCTGTCTTGTTTATGATAATGTATGTCACATGAGGCAGGATGTATAGATGTGGAAGCCTTTGATTCACATTGCATTCTTCTGCTCTGTGGCCTGATCCTACACTGTGTAGCATGGTTACTCTGGTAGGTTTGTTATGTGTTTGTTAGATGTTAAATAATAACCTTTATGGGTCAAGATGCTGAAGTTGATGTTTTCCTCTGGTTAGCTGCAAGGACACTTCAAATCTTTAACATGGAGATGAAGAGCAAGGTGAAGGCTCACACCATGACAGATGAGGTCATGTTCTGGAAGTGGATCTCCGTCAACACCATTGCCCTGGTTACCGATACGACTGTCTACCATTGGAGCATGGAGGGAGACTCTCAGCCAATCAAAATGTTTGACCGCCATGCCAGTCTTGCAGGATGCCAAATAATTAACTATAGAACAGATGAGGCCCAGAAATGGCTTCTGCTTATAGGCATATCAGCACAGGTAAGTTTAAAGTGTCTGTGCGAATGTTTGTGTGGTCATTTACAACTTTCTGTCTTGTTACTATGACTCAGCAAAGCTCCATCTAAAGTACAAGCTTGATTCTGTTGTGCTTCACATATGTGTTTATTCATACTGAATGCCTGTGTGTGACTGTAGCACACTCTCTATCTTGGCACAACAGCAAAACCGGGTGGTTGGGGCCATGCAGTTATACTCTGTAGACAGGAAGGTGTCTCAGCCCATAGAGGGCCATGCTGCAGCATTTGGGCAGTACAAACTGGATGGCAACCAAAACCCTTCTACACTCTTCTGTTTTGCTGTAAGGAGTCAGGCTGGGGGCAAGGTCAGTATTCTTCTTTCTCTCTCTCTCTCTCTCTCTCTCTCTCTCTCTCTCTCTCTCTCTCTCTCTCTGTTCCCCCTCTCTCTTTGTCTGTCTCTTTATTATTTTTGTCCTTGTCTCTGCTTCTGCCAGAGTGATTACATGCAGGATTGGCAAGGTAACTTTATAGCAGATCACGTATTCTTTATTAAAAAAATAGAAATAGGGTAGCACTCAGTTGTGAAGATATATCAAGATAACTTTTACTGAACCCTAATATTGTTATATGAAACAAATGGTGTATCCACAAAAAAGAAAACTTGTATAAACAAAAATCCTGTTTACAATAACAAGTTCCGTTTTCATGATCAACAAAGCGGCACTCACATTGTGTTGTCTGTGTCAATGAAAGCAAAGAAAGGTATTATACCCAATTCCAGTCATATTTTGGGAGTGAAATGAAAATGGAAAATGCACCCTTCTCTCTTCCGTGAAACTTATATAAATGCAGACTACATTTGATGCTGATATTGTTGCGTTGTGACAACAGTGACAGGAACTGCTCACTAAATTAGAGCCATTTAAAAGGAGGTATGGGAAGATAAAGCTATAGTTGTAGCTATAGTTATCCAACTTTTTTATCTTGATTATGTAATGCTGATGGGTGTATGACCCTTGTTATGTGTTTTTTTTCTCATCTAATTAAGTCAGTCCTAAATCAGTGTGTCAACACCTTGGTCTCTTTCTGTGTTTTAGCTGCACATTATTGAAGTGGGCCAACCTGCACCAGGAAACCAGCCATTCAGCAAGAAAGCGGTGGATGTATTCTTCCCCCCTGAGGCGCAGACAGACTTTCCTGTGGCCATGCAGGTAACCGGCAGCTGGATGAGTCAGCATGTGATCTGAATCTACACCTCAAAGCTTATATGAGAAGGAGTGTTTTTTATTTAGCCACCCTGCTCACGCTCTCTCTTCCTCTTCTCTGTCATCCCTCAGATTGGCATGAAACACGGTGTGATCTACCTCATCACTAAGTACGGCTACATTCACATGTACGATCTGGAGTCAGGGGTGTGTATTTATATGAACCGCATCAGTGCAGAAACAATCTTTGTCACAGCTGCCCATGAAAGCACTTCTGGAATTATCGGAGTGAACAAGAAGGGACAGGTTTGTGCATTATGCACACACACGTATCTCACCCTCTCACACATGCATGATCAGTCACACTGGCCATCATTGTTCAATACTACAGGCAGTGTGAATACACCACAACATCTTGTTCTATGGTCAACGCTACATTCAGGGAATAAATGACATCATAAGGTGATGTCATCAGCTGAGCATGAAGAGACAAGCACACTGCTGAACTCCTGGACTATACACATAATGCCATTTTGTTCCTGAACTGTACACATAATGCCATTGGTAACAACAGCTTCAGTTGAAATGAACAGGTAAGGAAAGTTTCTCAGAATGCAGGAAGAGGACAGGGAATTGAATTATTTCATTTAAAGAAGACAAAATAAAGCATTGCCTTTTTAGATCTTTTGAAGCACATTATTTTTATGTCTGACTGAAATAGCAAAAAAATACAATATGACCTATGACAGATGTGACGGCTCTTAATTGGCCAGTTATTTCCTTACTCAGGATATTTGCCCATTTGTCTTACGACCTTTGCATAACCCCTGTATGCGTTTGCATAGCAATGTGGACTGAAGCTGAAAACCTAAACATTTTTCACAAAAGCCTCACATAATTGCCCTGTCAAGGGCTTAGTAGGGAGGGGGTATACAATAAGGCTGTCTTGCCAACAGGAACACGGTGTGCATCATTTTGTTTAAAACTTGGCACTCATGACACTCAGTCAACCTCTGCTGGCACACACCTCTGATGAATCAGGCCCCCTGTCTCGTTATCTTGTTCACAATGTATACACATCTTTTCAGAGTTTGGACTGTGTGTGTGTGTGTGTGTGTGTGTGTGTGTGTGTGTGTGTGTGTGTGTGTGTGTGTGTGTGTGTGTGTGTGTGTGTGTGTGTGTGTGGTGCAGGTCCTCTCTGTGTGTGTTGAAGAAGAGAACATCGTGAACTACACCACTAGTGTGCTGCAGAACCCCGAGCTGGGGCTCCGCATGGCTCTGCGCTGTGACCTCCCCGGAGCAGAGGAGCTCTTCACACACAAGTTCAACACCTTCTTCAGCCAGGGCAGCTATGGCGAGGCAGCTAAAGTGGCCGCTTCAGCCCCTAAGGTAAAGCGGAATCTCACGCAGGCACACACACACACACACACACACACACACACACACACACACACACACACACACACACACACACACACACACACACACAGAGAGAGATTACAGTACATGGCAGACTGAGCTTATTTGATGCATTAAACATTTGGATGATTCATAATTTTAAACGTGTGTGCAAAATGTTATTACTTTTATTCCATTACTGACACAAAAAATAAATAAGTATGTGTCAGTATGAGGCTGATGGTGTGGTGGTCTTACCAGGTGTTCTGCAGTAACTGCTGACATAACCCGTGTTATGTCTCCTGGGGTGAGGTGCAATAAAGAGGAAGAATGTCTGCTAACTAGCCACTCCAAAATTAACTGAAGTCAAAACACACTCATTAAAACAGATAATGAATCCAGTCATTTGTTTGACACAACACGAGCCATGTTTGGGCATAAGATGTAACATGGCATTAGAATATGAACAGGGAATAAAACTTCAGAGATGCCCAAGGTCCAACATTTGGTCCAACAAAAACAAAATGTCACTATGTTACTAAGATAATGTACATAAGTCATAGGTTTGTAGTAGAACAGGAAAGTGAGAAAAAAGAATTGGACTAACCTACCACAAAGAAAATAAAATCACACAAAAAGACCCTTGCTACAATAGCAATAAAAAAGGCAAAAAATCTGACTAAGACGGGGACACTCCTGTTTCAGAACATAAAACTAAATTAAATTATATTGGTGGAATCCCTCTCAATGCACATATGGTTCAAGATGGTATGCATTAGGCATGTGATATTTTATATCTAGTTGGGACAGCATCTGTGTAAACAACAGAAACATTTATCTTTTAGAGATCAAAATGGCACAGCCCCTGGAAAAGGTTTTTTGTACACATAATTGTTAAAGGATTATGATAAAGTGGTCCCACACCACTCAAGAATGACACTTTGAACAGCTCACTTATAACAGGAATAGGCCGAAGAGGTATGATAGAAATTATCATCACAGTCTACAATATTTAACCATGTTTGGTTTTAACCCAGTCCAAAAATTGTGATGCAATGCAAGATTAAAAGTAACGCCCCAATGACGAGACAAAACTGCTGTATTGGGTGAGGTCCTGTACTTTCTTGGAGAATTTCATGGATACCACTACTTGATAAACTGACTCCCATTCTGCATAATACAGAACAGCTGGTTTTCATTTGCCCACATTTAACCCAACCCAAATGCTTGACAGCAACTTGGGGGAACAGCTCTAGATACACGAGAGTCCTCTAAAGAAGCACTCAAACACAAGGAAGTGTCAAAAAGATAAACTGAATTGTCAAACCTTTCAAAAATGCGGGTCTTTGCATGCATTATTACACATGTGGGGAAAAACAAGGAAATTCAGACATATTCAGGTCACCGTTGCTCTGCAGGTATCAGATAACTGTTTACCTCCAAAAGGGACTAAACCCTCCCACCAGCAAGATTAATGTCAAGCATAAAGTCAACCCCTTTTACAGGGAATTAATGAAGAATAGCAACTTTAATCAGATATGAAACCCATCTGTGACGAGAACTACCAGTTATGTAATAGCACAATGTCAGTATCCTTGACCAAAATATCTGAAAAATACTATTTGAAAATACTAAAATGCAAGCATAAATGACTGCTACACCAGTATCCTGAAGAATTGTAATTGATGTTTAATCTTCATGACACATAAAATGAATTGATCATACACAGATTCAACTTTCTGTTCATCTAATATTACCAAAGTACAAGTGACATCAACAAAATCCACTGCTTTTGGAACTGGGCCCTCAGAGGCCTCACTTTTCTTTCTCAATGCTGGATAAACAACAATAAAATGACCTGACTATGACAACAAAAGCATTCGCAATCTTTGTTTTGAGATGCAGTTTTAGAGGATCTCAAGTTTACGCATTTCCCCAAGCTGGGATGACAATGTGAAGGTGAAACCTTAATGTTTTCATGTGTTAATTTGTGTTAAATTGGGCCTGCACTGCACTAGAAGCTTTAAATCCAGCAGCCTGTCAAGAAAAAACAAAGAAACAAAAAAAACCTACTCTTGCTAAACTACCAAAAGCACTCAAACTAAAAGAGCAGGTATTTTACTGCTTCAGAACCAGTGGGGAACCGTCAGGGCCCTCTATGCCCTCTCAGAGGGTCAAAAATATTCTTAAAACATATATATAACATTATCCAATTTTATTTGATCTACTTACAGTTTGACAATCGACATCTAAACAATTACAAAAATATAAGCAAATAAATTATTCAACCGTGTCTATTCAATGTGTTGGAAGGTGAGGGGTTAAGTTAAGTGGAAGCCTGTGAGCCTGTGTCTCCCTCTATCAGGACTAAGATGCCTCTGTAGAATGGTGGTGATTGGTGGTCCCGCTGTTCATTTACAGAGGGCCAGGCAGTTATAAATCAGCGCAATACCAATTTCAAATTACAGTAAAATTGACCAATCATATCTTCCCTCTTGGTGTGCGGGCTTAACTGTATGATATCCCGCTTTGGCGACGCTAGCTAGCGTTAGCGTCCCACCGCTAGCTAGTCTTGATTCATTCCTTTGATGCCCTCGTGCGCATTGTTTACATATTCCACTCCCGAGGAACACGGAGCTGTGAAACCTTATTTTGTTTGGAACCTTATTTTGCTTAAGAAGTTATCTAGTACAGATGCTATTGTTTATTGTGTTTCTAAAGCTGTACTGTCATCTCAGTTTTATTAAGTTTTTTTTTATTGCAGTTCATTAGGAGAGGAAACAATTTTTGGGGGGATGGGAGCGTGCCCAGGTTTAATGGTCACGGTTCGCTAATGTTCAGAACATATGATAATGAAAACGATTGCATAAAAAAATGTTAACTTGTTAAACTCCAACCTTTAAACTAAGTATAGATCAAACAAATTTAAATAAAGTTTGGTCTGGCAACAGGTGGGCAATGAATGGAGTGGTATGTTGGATTGAACCGAACTAATAAGGCACTCTTCGATCTTTAGAAGCGTTTTTATAGCCATCTGGAGCAACCGAACACAACAGGAAAAGTGGACCATATAAACACACCTACCTCCCTCCTTCTCCACCCCCTCCCCTGTCTTCTCATGGGCTCAGGGAGTCCTGCGCACAGCAGAGACCATCAGCAGGTTCCAGTTGGCACCGGTGCAGGGTGGCCAGCCCTCTCCACTCCTGCAGTATTTCGGCGTGCTGCTGGACCGCGGGCAACTCAACCGGTTGGAGTCAGTGGAGCTGTGCAGGCCAGTGCTGCAGCAGGGGCGTGTGCAGCTCCTGGAGAAGTGGCTCAAGGGCGATAAGGTGCACACCCACTGCAGTCAGCATGGTCATGTCTGCGGCTCGATTAGACCATCTTTAGTTTTGAAAAAAAAAGTAAATTACTAAGAAAATGTACATAATTCATAGGCTTGTAGTCGTAGGTTTGTCAGAGAATGTGACTTAAACGTTTGAAGAATAAACTCCATATCCAATATGTCTCTGAAGTTGGAGTGCTCAGAGGAGCTGGGAGACCTGGTGAAGTCAGCGGACCCCACACTGGCGCTCAGTGTGTACCTCCGAGCCAACATCCCTGCCAAGGTCATCCAGTGCTTTGCTGAGACTGGACAATATCAGAAAATTGTGCTCTATGCTAAGAAGGTATCCTGGATCATTCATTCTTCATGTATAAATATATCTCCTTTCAGTTCTTTACTCTGTTCTTGATTTTATCTCACAAAAAGTTAGGGATATCTGGCTTTCGGGTGAAATTTCAGAATGAACCTAAAATACACTCTAACTTTTACAGGTGAACTTAATGTGACCTTCTCTACATTTTTGAATTCACATGTCCAGCTGTTAAATGTTTCAGTACTTTTTGCACAACTTGATGCTGTCTCTCAAGAAGCGATGAATCGACCAATAAATTTCATAATCAGCCTAATTTCATCTTCATGAATGATAACGTTCCAGCTTTATTAGGGAACGACTACTGGAGACTGGGCTACCTCAAATGGAGTGGCTGGCACTTTCTCCAGATCTGAAACCCATAGAAAATCTATGGGATCAAATGAGTCGCCATGTAGAGGCTCGTAACTCTGTAGCCCAGAACCTCAATGACCTGAGGGGCTTTCAAAACGACTGGGATTCCATGACTCAGCATACAATAAGTTGACTTGTGAACAAAATTAGATGTTGTTGTCAAGCTGTAATTGATACTCAAGGGCACATGACAAGTTATTGAGACATTAACATTTTTTGTTGGGGTATACCCACCATTGTTGTTGGCTCTTGTTTTAAGAAGTTGTTTGAGATGAGGGAAATCACCATTGCATGCTTCTACTTAAATGTCCTTCTTTCAAAGTATAATATTATTGTAGCTTGGGCCTTTTACGTTTTCCATAAATTTCACCCAAAAGCCAAATATCCCTAACTTTTTGTGAGCAGTGTAGTGATGAAAATTACATAAAACAGACTTGTGCTTTGTTGTAGTTTGGTTTGATTTGGCCACCATTAGAGTTCATTGTCGATTGGCTTTGTGTGTAGATGGGCTACTCTCCAGACTGGATAATGCTATTGAGAAATGTGTTACGAGCTGGACCTGACAAGGGACTGCAGTTTGCACAGATGCTGGTTCAAGATGAGGAGCCTCTTGCCAACATAAACGAGGTAATTGTTAAAATGTAAATAACTCCTTCTTAGGATAGTGACATTGACATTGTTTGATTATAGCAAACTCTCCATGTTTTTAGCAAAAAATGTCTTGCTCTCTCCCTGTTTTTCCTACTTCCCTCCTTTTTAATTTTCTTTGTTCCCTGTTATATTTCTAGCAGAGCCTTTCCATCTGTCAAAACACATCTGGAAGTGCATCTTAATGTGTTTGCTTTTAGGTGGTGGATGTGTTTATGGAGGGCAGTTTGGTGCAGCAATGTACTTCCTTCTTATTGGATGCTCTAAAAAACAACAAACCAGAGGAGGGGCATCTACAGACACGCCTCCTGGAAATGAATCTGATTCATGCCCCCCAGGTTAGCATCAAAGCACTTAAACCTCAACTCAATCACATTCCAAGTATGGAGAAGAATTCGGGCAAAATATCCAACTACAGTTCTTCTGACAAGTATTGCGAATTTGATGTGATCGAGGTCAGCGACTTCCACAGTGTTGGGTACAGGGCTCCACACTGTAGTGCATAGGGCCAGTATCCTCCACACTAGTGCACAGGGACAGCATGAAATGTAGGTGGGAAACTGACAGTATCAAACATCCTGCAAACTACCTGTGCTCCTATGTGTTTGTGTGTTTTTCAGGTGGCAGACGCCATTCTGGGTAATCAGATGTTTACCCACTATGACCGAGCTCACATTGCTCAACTGTCTGAGAAAGCAGGCCTGCTGCAAAGGGCACTAGAACACTACACTGATCTCTATGACATCAAACGATCCATCGTACACACACACCTGCTCAACCCTGAGGTGCGTTTGCCTTAATTATTTCTGAGCCTTCTTCATGTCATGAAGGTTTTATTAAATCCCGCAAACTTTCGAGAGTTAAGGAATCCAAATTTTTAGCCAACTGTTAAGACTGTAGGTAGACAGAATTAGAAAGGAGAACCATAGTTTCTTCTTTGTCTTAGTGGCTGGTGAACTACTTTGGCTCACTGTCTGTGGGTGACTCTGTGGAGTGCCTGAGGGCCATGCTAGCGGCTAACCTGAGGCAGAACCTGCAGCTGACTGTACAGGTGGCTTCCAAGTACCACGAGCAGCTGGGCACGGCCACGCTGGTGGAACTCTTCGAGTCCTTCAAGAGCTATGAGGGTATGAGTTCATGAATGGAGGCAGTGTATTTTTTCCCCTGCAGTTGTAATTGTTAAATGACATTTTTGAAGACTTGTTTTTTTTTGTTTTTGTTTACTTGTGTCTCTCACCATTTTGCTCCTTCACTTGCACACACATACAGGTCTGTTCTATTTCCTGGGCTCCATTGTGAACTTCAGCCAGGAGCCTGATGTGCACTTCAAGTACATCCAGGCAGCTTGTAAAACGGGCCAGATCAAGGAGGTGGAGCGGGTCTGCCGAGAGAGCAGCTGCTATGACCCTGAGCATGTCAAAAATTTCCTCAAGGTGAGAGAAAGAGCAAAGTAATTGTGTGAAACTGATGTGAAACCATGTAACAAAATTGCATCAATATCAGAAAAAAGCTGCAGGCTATTAGATATGGGGAGATGTTTTTAAAGAAAATGATTCGATGTCATCATAAATTTATACTAAAAATAGCAGAGCAGTCCTTTGAGGCAGGTCATGTGATAAAAGCTAAGTTAGTTTGAAAATGTCATATAACAACTGGGTTATTTTGAGCATAGTGTGTGAACAGTTAGTTTAACTATTTAACTATAGTTTTCTGCACATTGATGTTTAAAATTAGTATATTCCAATGTACAGAATATTTAATTTATTGTCCTTGTATTAGTGTACATCATAATATACATGCACTTACACATATGTGATGACTTGTAATGCTGACATGTAATTTTGACAAGGCAGTGTGGGGGAATATGTTGTCTGCCTAGTGAGTGCACGTTCAAGATGAGGAGGAAGAGTAGCAGAAACCTGACAGAAACAGAGCAGGAGAGAAAAGAATAACCCAACCAGTAAAGCACTGTCCTTCTCTGACTTCATGAAGTTAATTACTTTATGGCTTTAGTATATTCAAAGTGCATGAAAAAGCTGAAAAGCTGTAGAGTACGCTGTTAAGGTATACTGAAAATAATAAGCTGGAGATTAAGCTTTAGACTACTGTCCATAGAAATCTTTCAGTTAGAATAACCATGTTGTGATTATCATTTTCCATTTTATTGGTGTTAAGCAGAGGTCGGGTGAAGTAGAGGTGCCATGAATAATCAATGTAGTCTAAAACTGATGATGATTCACTGGTGACATCATAGTGCGTGACTTGAATACATCATAGTGCGTGACTTGATATGTAGACATTACTGCTTACTTGAGTGAATTGAGCAATAGTGTAAGGGCAACACTTTCATGACCAAGACCTTCCAAAGTGTGAACTGTTAATGGCATTGAACATGCTACACAATTGCACAGATATGGAGAAAGCTATAACACTGCTGATATCAATGGTACCTCTTCTGCAGGTATGGGGATGAAACATGAAATATGCAGTGAACAGGGATAAACCTCATGGCATTGCCAGGAGAATATGAATAAAAGAGTCTGAGAGTGTAGTCTCTAACATATTTTAATCTTTAAAACTTTTTTGCCTGATGAATAAATGTCCTAAATCTGCAATCTTGCATCATTATCATGCCAATGTTGTGTGGCTAGAGGATGTGTTGCTGTTGAGTACACAACATAACAACAGGGGATTTGATGCTTTGATGCTTTCCAAAACTCAAAGAATTGTACCACTCTTGTGTGTGTGTTCCTACTTATTTAGGGACAGCCCTAATAACTCACCTCTCCATTTACTGTGAAGCATACAGAGGTGTTAATGCATTTCTGTGTGTATTCCAGTCCAGGAATTCTAGAATCAAGATCATGGCTTGAATGTAGAGTTAAGATAAGTTAAGATAAGTTAAGATAAGTTAAGATAAGTTAAGATAAGTTAAGATAAGTTAAGATAAGATAAGATAAGATAAGATAAGCCTTTATTAGTCCCGCAATGGGGAAATTCACAACTCCCAGCAGCAGACAGTAGTACAAAGGGACAAAGTGACAGTAGGACAAAGTGACAGTAGTACAAAGTGACAAAGTGACAGTAGTACAAGGGACAAAGTGACAGTAGTACAAAGTGACAAAGTGACAGTAGTACAAGGGACAAGACTCCAAACTTACACGATACATATATACATATAGAATATAAGCAAAAAAGAACTATAAGCACTATAAGCAAAAAGTGTATTGCCATCAAGAGCAGTGTTGATTGTACAGTCTAACTGCAGCAGGGGTGAAGGATCTCCGGTAACGCTCTGTAGCACACTTTGGGTGACGCAGTCGGTCACAGAAGGTAAATGGTGTATTAGAGTTTAATGTTACTCTATGTCCCACCCAGTAAGTCATTCGACTGCAGTGTGAAGATGGCCCATTCCAGCTGTTCAGAATGCATGTTTGTGTTCTCATCCTCTTTTTAAAAATGTATTTTACATTTGGAAGGATGGTTTGATTTTAAGGGAAAACTGCTGTACTTCTATTTTATTCCTGCTACTTTTATGTTTTTTTATGTATGCTACTTTTCAAAGAAAAAATTGATACTGGAAACTTTATATTTTATTATTTAGCTTTTTTATCAGCAGGAAAGTTTATTAAAATATATATTTTCATCTTTATAAACAATTCTCAAGCTATATTTAAAAGCGTATAGTTAAATAAGTTATATTGAGTTATTGTGCGATCCATAATCTGAATAGTTAATTTTAATACCAGCAGTCTTCTAGTGAAGAGACTATAGGACACTGCAGGTAGCCTCTATCTGCCTGCTCTTCAGTGTCTGATGTGTAGTGGGTAGAACAGCAATTCAGTGCTGAAATTCACGAGAAGAAAAATGATAAGTTCGATATTAAATTGAGTGAAATTATATTTGCATTCAGTAATGAAAAAAAACAGACAATTATTTATTGTGTTCATTTCCAAAGTAAAAAAAAGCAACGCTGTTTTAAATCAACGATTCAATGATTTCTAACAGGGAACATGAATTCATGGGGCAGCAAATGAAACACCTGGTTCACATTCTTGTTACCAACACATTTCATAGCAAAGTTATGCCTTTGAAAAGTAATGATTCATGTTGGTGATGAGATGCAGGATATTTTTGTTAGAAATAAATATTTTATTTATATGTCATATTCATGTATGATAATTGTAAAAATATATTATACATCTCACACAAAATTGCTAACCAATCTAAATCCCACACAAACATCAGAACCACTACTCCATAGTAGGTTTTAATGAAAAAATATTGGTTCATTATCCGCATCAAATTTCAGTATCAGGTCACTATAGAAAAATTGGTATCTCTAGTGTGTGTATAATTGTTACAAACAGCTTGTTAGTATTTTTAGTAAAGCAAACTGTAAGTGTGTTAAGTATTAGTGCATGCATGTGTGTGTGTTTGCATATTATCCCCAGACTAATTGACGTTTTGTTATTGGATTTATGGTGTTTTTCTGACTGACAGGAAGCCAAGTTAACCGATCAGCTGCCGTTAATCATCGTTTGCGATCGCTTTGATTTTGTCCATGACCTCGTGCTATACCTGTATCGCAACAACCTGCAGAAGTACATCGAGATCTACGTCCAAAAGGTTGTAAACCCCTAGAAGCAATGAGTAGCAATGTATCAACAGCAGCAATGTTAGGGTATGTTAAATATTTTGTGTGTGTGTGTGTGTAGGTGAACCCCAGTCGGTTGCCAGTGGTAGTGGGAGGCCTGCTGGATGTGGACTGCTCAGAAGAAGTGATGAAGAATCTGATCATGGCAGTGCGGGGAGACTTCAGCACGGAACATCTAGTGGAGGAGGTTGAAAAGAGAAACAGGTAGCTGAATGTGTACATCGTCCGTTTTTCAGTGTCAATGGGAAATCTTATTGATTGTGCAGGAACAATGTTGGAGTTGTCTGAGGTAAAGGGGGAGTAGGTCTAGTGGTAACAAGGAGCTTTACTTTCTTCAGTACACTTTACTTTCTTCAGTATACGTCAGTACACTTTACTTTGAGATCTATCTATGATACAAAACCTATGTGTTCCGTGTTCTACATATAGGGTGTCATTAGAGTGGAAGTCCTTTTGTTACCCCTGGTAACAAGTGGAAGATGAATGAATCTGTTAAAGGCATGAAGTTAAAGATGAAATATACTTTTCAACATTTTAAGCAAGATTTATGTATGATGTTTGGGTAAAGTTCGGAACACCATGCAAGTGTTTGGTCACCCCAAGAGGTTTGAGCTCTCAGATAACACTAACCAAAAACCAGCAGCCACAGATTAATATAAGCAGCTGCCTAACTCTCTGAACATTAAAGTAACTGATGTCCACAAAGCAGGAGTAGACTATAGAAAGATAGCAAAGCGTTTTCAAGTAGTTGTTGCCTTAATTTGTAATTTGTAATGTAATTAATAGTCGACTAATAGTCGAATCAGGTTTTTTTTTATCTAGAGCACCTTAAACAGGATCCCGTTCTCATTCAGGACTTTTTTCCACTTCAAAGTAAAAAACTAAAACACTAACCTAAATGAATAAAAATGGTAGGTTGCCTTTATTCAGCTTTTATTTGGTTACTTATTTATTTATTTATGAAACATTAGAGAACATAAACAAAAAAAGTCACAGTCAGTGCGCAGTGCCCATATCGAACTGTCAGACAGGCACTGTGCAAAATGTCAAAAATATTTTAAATAATAAAATATGCTTGCCTGAAAATAAACAAACAAAACAACAAAAAAATTATAAGGAAAGGTTCAAGTAACAGGGTTTAAAAAGCAAACAACAACAAAAATGTTTATAGGCCTACTTGCCGAGACACGATGAGACGACACGACCGAAACGACAAACGGCTGAACTGTTTTTTTTTTTCGCCTTACGCATTTTAAATGGAATGCCATGTTGGTTGTTGTCATGTGAAATGAAAGACGTTGACGACATAACTTGCACTTTACTTTGTTTGATTCATCTTTATCTTTTTCAAAATACTCCCACACTTTTGGAGTTTTTTTACTAGCCATTATAATCTCGGCAAATGCTGACTATCCTGTAGCGTGTTCAGCTCCGCTCATTTGGATTGTGCAACTGCAGGGTGTGATTTATTAATGTGTAGTAAGGAAGATGCCTATTGTTAATGCGCACACATCATTTAAAAATATTTATTAACAGAAATTAGGATGATTTTATTTGACAAAAGGCTATGTATAACAAAAACAAAGACATTTCATGTATCAACTAATGCTTAGCAGTATCCTTGGGCACCCCCATGCAGTTAGAATGGTACATTCGACTATGACGTTCATAGTCGACTAGGGGGTATAGTCGACTATAGTCGAATCAGTGACTATTGCAGGTCACCCCTAGTAATTAAGAAATGGTAGTTAACTGGAATGGTAGATCAAGTTGAGGCCTGGAAACCAAGAAACCTGTCTGAAAAATTTGCTTGTAGGATCGCTAGAAAGGCTTAAAATAGAACTTTTGGCTGCAACAAGCAAAGATATATTTGCATCTAAAATAATGGAGGTGGACAAATCATGCTTTGGGCTTGTTTTGCAGCACAGGGAACATTTCATTGGTAGATGGAAGAATGGAATCAATTAAATACCAGCAAATTCTGCAAGCAAACATTACACTTTGTCAAAACTATGCTGACGGAAGCAGGATGTAATGATCTACAATCGGGTAATGATCCTAAACATCCACAGTGGACTACCTCAAAAGGTGCAGGCATTCATTTTTGCCATGGCCCTCACAGTCTCCCAACCTAAACAAAATCTTTGAATACACCTCAAACCTTTCCATGTTTTCTCTTAGACGAATGTGTTGATTTTTTTCTAAAGCTTTGTTTTTTTTCTTTTTGAGGTGCCACCTGCTGGACATGTACTGCACTTTAACACCAGTTTCATATTGAGTAAAGAATATAAACGTTCATAAATATCGATATAGGCATGATTGTAAATTCACAATATGGATAAGAATATATTCACAGTGTTGATTGTGCTCTATTGCTAAGCACTAACAATGCATGGTGTCCAATCCTTCCCCTTTTTGATATTTTGTATAAACAAAAAGTAATCTTACTGTGTCATAATTTAACTTTATGCCTGTTGAAAATGAATTCACCTTTTACTCACTCAACTATTCACAGTAACAGAGATTTTGACCTAAACCTTTACATGCCAATGTATACAAAATTTTGGACTATAGATACTTTGTTAATCCCGAGGCAATTTGAGGCATACAGTAGCTTATAAAGACACAATACAATAAATATTAGTACAATACAATAAATATTACTAGGCCCCTTAGTTCCAGTGAAAGGAACTCTGAATGCTTCACCATTCCAAGACATTTTGGACAATTCCATGGTCCCAACTTTGTGGGAACAGTTTGGAGCTGGCCCCTTCCTCTTCCAACATGACTGTGCCTCAGTGCACAAAGCAATGTTCATTAAGACATGGCAGAATCTGGTGTGGATGAACTTGACTGGCCTGCACAGAGTCCTGACCTCAACCTGATAGAACACCTTTGGGGTGAATTAGAGCGGAGGCTGAGAGCCAGGCCTTCTTGTACAACATCAGTATGTGACCTCACAAATGTGCTTCTGGAAGAATGGTCAAAAACACTCTCCTAAACCTTGTGGACTATTCTCCTAAACCCAAAATAGTTGCAGTTGAAGCTGCAAAGTGTGGACCAACGTCATATTAAACCCTATGGATTAGGAATAGGATGTCACTTAAGCTTATATGTAAAGTAAGGTGAGCAAATACGTTTAGCAATATAGTGTAAGTCATATGTAACATACATATCTAGTCATCTAGTATTTAATCTTAAGATTGAGGAGTAAGGATTTCATCTCTGCCCCCGGTGGCACCCCTCCCGCCACGGGCAGAATTAAAAAGTCTGATGACACTTGGAAAGAATGATCTGTGGAGTCAGTCAGTTGAACAGTTCTGTGACTGCAGCCTTCCAATAAACACACTGCCCGTCTGACCATCTTGTTCAGCCATATTGCCTCTCTCTTCCTGATGTTACCACCTCATCACACCACAGCATAAAAAGAATGCTGGCAGCTATAGAATGGTAGCACATTTGGAGAAATTTCCTACAGATAATAAAAGACCCCAGTCTTCTCAGGAAATACAGCTGTCTCTGCTCCTTCCTGTAAAAGAGTGTCTGTGCACACTGACCCGTCCAGTTTGTCCAGTGCCGAGTGAAAAGGAAGGGAGAAACCACAGTCCTGTGTGGTGCTCTTGTACTAATGACCACAGACTCAGACCTGCAGTCCCTTAGCCTAACATACTGTGATCTGTGGGTGAGGTAGTCCATGATCCAGGTTAGAAGGTGTGGGTTCACCTGCATCCTGTCCATCTTTCCTCTCAGCAGTAGGGGCTGTATTGTGTTAAAGGCACCGGAGAAATTGAAGAACATTATTCTTACAGTGCCACTCCCCTTATTCAGGCTGGAATAAGTCTAGTGGAGAAGATAGAAGATGACATCATCTACACCCACTGTAACAAGTCAGAATCACAATACGTATTGGGATCCATGTGCAGGTTTATTATAATGGAGCAAAGATGGAGTCTGAAAAAACAAACAGGCAAAAAGAGTTTTAAAAAATCCAGAGATCCAAAAACAGCAAAGGTACAAAAAGCGCAAGTCAAAAGGCGACGTCAGAAAATCACAGGCAGAAATCAATACACAGGAAAACAGGCTAGAGAATAACGCTCGGCATGCAAACACAGAGGAATGGCAATACTTTGCAAAGTGAAGATGATCAAG
Organism: Brachyhypopomus gauderio; assembly: GCF_052324685.1. NCBI lineage: Eukaryota > Metazoa > Chordata > Actinopteri > Gymnotiformes > Hypopomidae > Brachyhypopomus > Brachyhypopomus gauderio. The sequence goes on along the minus strand of NC_135214.1, from coordinate 26,662,478 downwards.
GAAGAGTATGTATATGCAGGATAATTAGTAAAAATGGAAACTGGAGAAACCATGAAAAGTAAAGTAATAAAGAGAAAAGTAAAGTATAAAAAGGAGGAAAAGTGCTATTTAAAGAGACCACTACTCAGAAGTACTGGAAGGCAGCCACTCATGTGTCTTATTGAAAACTTCACATTGCATAGTATTGTGTTTCATTTTTTAGAACAAATCGAAATATCAGATATCACATTTCGTTCAAATTATTTATAGAAAAAAAATATATATATATATATATATATATATATATATATATATATATATATATATATATATATATGCTTTCCATTTACTTAGTGACAGCTCAGCTTCATTTACAGAAACGTACTATTAAGCCGCTTGATTATGTAGCACCTGCTATGTGGTGCAGGCCGACTATTCTAAAGAGCATTCCTACAGGCTGAAGCTGCTGACGTCCTGGCTGGAAGCACGGGTGCAGGAGGGCTGTGAGGAGCCTGCCACCCACAATGCCCTGGCCAAGATCTACATTGACAGCAACAGCAACCCCGAGCACTTCCTGAGACAGAACTCCTACTACGACAGCACCATTGTGGGCCGATACTGTGAGAAGAGGGACCCACACCTGGCCTTTGTGGCCTATGAGAGGGGCCAGTGCGACCTGGAGCTCGTCAAGGTAACGAGCACTATGAACTGGACAAACAACAAATTATGTGTTTCTTTTCAAGTCATTGTAAAGAAGGAAAAAGCCGAAAAAAAGAGTCGTTCCTAAAAAGAGGATGACTTGTATATATTTGTAGGTGTGCAATGAGAACTCCTTGTTTAAAAGTGAAGCACGCTATCTGGTTCGGCGTAAGGATCCGGACCTTTGGGCTGTGGTTTTGGAGGAGAGTAATCCTCACAGGCGACCACTCATCGACCAGGTCAGTCTTCTCAGAGCATTCTGGCCACGCTATCATAATACTTATCAGAAATGATCAACCTCGCCATTTTGTATTATGCAGGAGAACTGCTATTTGTAAGGAATAAGATCATCTTCTGTGAATAATGTTTGTGTAAGATTTTTATTTTGTATTTTGGGTGGGAGTAGGTGGTCCAGACGGCACTTCCTGAGACGCAGGACCCAGAGGAGGTGTCTGTAACCGTCAAAGCTTTTATGACTGCAGACCTGCCCAATGAGCTCATTGAGCTCCTGGAGAAGATTGTGCTGGATAATTCCACATTCAGTGAGCACAGGTCAGCACAGGGCATGCTGGGTAGAACCACAGGGCATGCTGGGCAGAACCACAGGGCATGCTGGGTAGAACCACGGGGCATGCTGGGCAGAACAGAGACCGTATATATAAGTGGACTGGACTACACGAGTGAAAAGTGAAGTCTCCGTGTGTCAGCTGCCCTCTAGTGGCTGGCTGCAGTACAACTTTTAACCCCGCCCATTCCCATGTAAGTGAACGGGCCGGACGAGAAACTTTGAATTTTTATTACACGTAAAATAAGTTTTTTGAGCAATTATATTTTGTCAATTCTATAACACCCCATTGCGTTAGTATCTCTCCCAGTGTTTTTCTCTACGATAAACAGATTTTATAGAAATTATTAAGTGTTACTTAAAGGGGTGTGGCGATAAGGTGATTGACCAGTTAATAGCTGTGTTGGTTGACATCTAATACCAGACGCTCAAACGTGAATGTGCTCAACAGCAAAACTCTATCAAAACTCTCTACAGCAAAACTCTCGACAGCAGTATTAAAACCTTTTACCTTTGTTTATTTTGTAAAACGTCAAAAGTGTCTATACTGGTATCCTAATGAATGTTGGGACGGAGACACTGTCCTGCCTACCGGTTCTAATGCGCATGCTCTGGCTCCAATTTTCATCTACTGCGCAAGTGCATCCAAGATGGCAGTGTCCGTGCGGCCATCTTGGTGGCTTCAAAAGTTCACAATGGGAATCAATGGTGACATATCGTCCATTATATATACCGTCACTGGGGCAGAACCACAGGGCATGCTGGGAAGAACCACAGGGCATGCTGGGAAGAACCACAGGGCATGCTGGGAAGAACCACAGGGCGTGCTGTTTAGAGCGACAGGACAGACTGGGTAGATCCAAGGGGCAGGACAGGTAGAACCAGAAGACAGATAAGTGATGAGTGGTTGCTTATACTGTTCAATCCCATGTGGACACATATATTTATGCATGTGTGAAACAGAAATTTGCAGAACCTGTTGATTTTGACGGCCATTAAAGCAGACCGCACTCGGGTCATGGACTATATCGACCGCCTGGATAACTATGATGCACCAGATATTGCTAACATTGCCATCAGCAACGAGCTCTTTGAGGAGGCCTTCTCTATCTTTAAGAAGTTTGATGTCAACACCTCTGCTATACAGGTACACACAAATACTAATTCAGCACTGTATTTTCACTGGCTAAGCAGACATATAGGCAGTAGTTTGCTATTGTATAACAAGAAATACATGAGTGTGTGTGTGTGTGTGTGTGTGTGTGTGTGTGTGTGTGTGTGTGTGTGTGTGTGTGTGTGTGTGTGTGTGTGTGTGTATGGGCACTGCATAGGTTCTAATCGAGCACATTGGGAACCTGGACCGGGCATACGAGTTTGCTGAGTGCTGTGCGGAAGGAGCGGTGTGGAGTCAGCTCGCCCGGGCTCAACTTCAGAAAAACCTGGTGAAGGAGGCCATCGACTCCTACATCAGAGCAGACGACCCCTCCGCTTACATGGAAGTGGTAGATGCAGCCAGCAAAAACAGTACGAGTGTTAACCATCACATATCCTTCCACAGCTCGATGCTCGATTCACGGACATGAATTAACTCTCCTAGTGCAGAGGGTTCAGTTCAGTTCTTGAGGACCTCCAGCTTGATGATGTTTGTTCTATTCCAGTTGCTGGCACGTCTGACCCAGGTAATCAGCCCTGGACAGCCTTTAATTGCTTACCTTTGGCTGGGGGTCCCTGAGGGCTAGAACCTCTGTCTAGGTGTGTTTTAGAGCTGTCGTTTTTAGCTTGTCATATATTATTTGACTTTTGCAGTAGTTGCCATTTGGGTGCCATCACGTGCACAGATGCACCTTATTGTGTCCATTTGTGAGTGTTTGTGCATTGTTGTGTGTGTTTTTTAGATAATTGGGAGGATCTGGTGAAGTTTCTGCAGATGGCACGAAAGAAAGCACGAGAGTCTTATGTGGAAACAGAACTCATCTTTGCTCTAGCTAAGACCAGCCGCCTCTCTGAACTGGAAGAGTTTGTCAGTGGCCCCAACAATGCTCATATCCAGCAGGTACAAACACTGAACAACACTCTGACAGATTACCTGTAGGCCATGTGTTAACAATTTAAGACTCAGTAGATGGAATGTAGTAGTGTAACTTTTGGAGCACTACTGCGTGTGACCACAAGGAGGCAGACTATACCTAGAGCTTCCACTTGTGTGCTTCTCTTGTGCAATTTTTTCTATTTCATATCTCTGTTGTTTTCTGTTTGGTGCCTCTGTTTTGCTCGCAGGTTGGAGACCGCTGTTATGAGGAGGGCATGTTTGATGCAGCAAAGCTGCTCTTCAACAACGTGTCTAATTTTGCACGGCTAGCGTCCACGCTAGTTCACCTTAGCGAGTACCAGGCAGCAGTGGACAGTGCCCGCAAAGCTAACTCCACACGAACATGGAAAGAGGTATTAACTTACTTAGGAATACACCAATGTAGAATTTACTGGTCCAAATAATTAGTGCTTGGTTAAATAATAACCAATAATTAGTGCCTTGTGGCTAATAATGATATTACCAACATGATATTAATAATAATAATAATAATAATAATAATATTTTTTTAACTTTTAAAAAATACTTTTTATTTTTTTTTTAATAAACTTTTTTAAACGGGATCAAAGCATTATCTGTATATGAATTGCAGTGAGATTAAGAAATGGAAGAAAATTGATCATTAATAAATTTTATATCGCCATAATTATAAACATACTGTAATGTAGAGCGGGGCAAGACAGAATGCATTTTTTTATAATTGTATCCACAATCAATTGGTAGACTCTCCATGTACAGACTTGTTTTTTACCCAGTAACCCAATTGGCCCAAGTTGATACATTGCCAATTATTCATTGGGTAGCCTCTGCCACTCCCACCACCTTGGCCATGGCCACTCCCACCACCTTGGCCATGGCCACTCCCACCACCTTAGCCCTGTCCTTATGACCTTCTTTTTCTCCTTTTGATTTTCTTTCTCTTTGATAGAAAAAGTGCTGTGTACCCTAGAGCGTTTGCTGAGTCTTCTCCTTCCTCTCTCTCAGCTCTTTTTCTGCATGCTCAGAATGTGCAGTAAGCTTACTAGATAGTTTATCCTCCTCCTGATGCAAGAAGGTTTGGCTTTTTTGAGGCTGGTGATAAAAGTCCTTCAGAGAACCACATGTTGATAGAGTTGTATTTTGCTGTGTGGTCTTATACACCAGGGTGCTTGCTGTAGCATGTCCAGAAATTAATTTACAAGCTTGTCATATCTTGGTCATATGGCATTAACCTTTGCCTAGTCTGTAGTCTGGGATTACTCCTCTGAAATGAATCATCGGTCATCTGATCCATGACAGCTATTCAATCTGGCTCCATTCTTGATGTTATAATACATATAGTCAATAGTTGGACAGTTGATGTAAAGAATAAAGATTGTTTTATTTATATTGACTGTGGATTTTAATATCTGAAGAGTTCTATGAACGATAGAGATATGTGACTGCTTCCTCACCATTTATGCTTCTCACACTCATAAATGGCTGGAGATGTGATTGAAAGTGGAATGTGGGTGTGTTTTCTATTTCTCTTCCATTTGAGAAGGCCCAGCTTCATCACTGTCATCATCTGGTGGTGCAGGTTTGACGCCTGCCTGTGGTGGTTCTCAATCCCAGGTGCAGATGGAGCAGGGGCTGGTGGAAGTGGGGCAGGTGGTGCATGTGGAGAAAGTGCACGGGAAGTGCACACCATCCTTATAGCAGAGCTCTAATCTTCAGTTTTTAACCCACTCTGGTTAATTGACCGAGGAAAAGACTTCTTTCTCCTCTTTTTCTTTTTTGACATGTATATATTTAAAAATAATTACATCACCCAGGCTGGAAGATCCTCTTGGGGTGGCTTGCTAAAATGAGTCATCACACTTGAGGCTATCTAAGAGGCTTCCTTTTGATGGTGAATTTGCTTGGTCCCAAAGGTCTACACTGGTTCCTAGAATGTTGGATTCCTGCTGACTATGCCAAAGAAACATGGTGGATTAGTGTTCGTAGTGTCCTAGTAAAGTTTTAGCACTCAGGCTGGGGAGCTTGCATTTATTCAGCATGAACCAACTTCATACATACATTTTAAGGTCCTAACAAAAGTGTTGTCACCCATCACTGGTCATCAGCAAGAAAGCAAAACTTAAAAAGACTTAACCAGTTGGTCACAAAACAATGCTTCATTTACATTTCAGCCCAGTTACAAACAGGTTGGTTGCTGCTTCCTTTAGAGGCTATGAATTGCATTATCTCTATTCCCCTGTGTAGGAGGTGAGGCATATTATACCAGAGTGTGCTCCTTTGCAAAAGCTGAAACATGTGCCCTCTTTCACGCGCAGCTAAAGCAAGACCTTTTCATAGTAGTTCACCCAGAGTAAAATAATATATCAATGAAATATGCATAATTACCAAAAAATCAGACAACATAATGAACAGTACAACAGTACAAATTAAACATATAAAGCAAAACAGAGATAACAACAAACAAACTAAAACCCAACAGTCAAGAAATTCTGAGAACAGTAAACAAAGATGAGCAAAGTGTTTGGGGTGGCACTAGAAGTTGCACTAGAAATCCAGAAGTCTAAAAACAGTCTTATGTCAAAGTGAATGAAATGTAACAAAGATTACATCAAAAACAGGACCAAATGTAAAAAAAAAAAAAAAAAAAAAACATAAAGAGAAGCCTGGAGATAACAACACTTATTTGGAAAATATATAAAGGAGCAAGCCAGAATATCTGATCAAGCTCAATGTAAATACCCAGACAAATGAAGAGAAACGAGGCACTGCTGCTGCCAGTACAGGGTTCAAGAGGAAGGTAACGGTGGAACCACATGGTGATATTGCCATAGGAACAGAACAAAGGTGTATATGCATTGCAGTTAACACAACGGCAAAAAAAAAGGTTTTGCGTTATATTTTCTCACCTTTCTCAAATGCTAAATGCCTATGGCTAAAAATGAAAAACCCCTCAAAATGTTCATTTGTTAGTTGAAATCTGAAATAACAATAATTAATCGATAACAATAAATAAGAAATTGTCCTTATTGACAAATAATATCTTGGCTACAGATGCTATTCTTGTGTGTGTTTGCAGGTGTGTTTTGCATGTGTAGATGGAGAGGAGTTTAGACTGGCTCAGATTTGTGGCCTAAACATCGTAATTCATGCTGATGAACTGGAAGAACTTATCAACTACTATCAGGTACAGCACTGCTGTTCGTATTACACACGTAGGTGTTATTGAATGAAAACATTGTATATTTTACTCACTGTGTGTGTGTGTGTGTGCGTGTGTGTGCGTGTGTGTGCGCATGCGCTTGGGTATGGGTGTGTCTCAGGAGCGGGGTTATTTCGAGGAGCTGATTATGCTCTTGGAGGCTGCACTGGGTTTGGAGCGGGCTCATATGGGCATGTTCACCGAGCTGGCCATTCTGTACTCCAAATATAAGCCCCAGAAGATGAAAGAACATCTTGAGCTCTTCTGGTCCAGAGTCAACATCCCAAAGGTGAAACCATGTATGGGATAGCCACTATAGATGGAGAGAACAAACATATACACAGGGATATGGATGCATGCCATAATACATACACACTTAATGACATGGACCAGCTTGAAGGACTTCAGGTGTGATGGCCAGGCCGACCTATGTAGTTCACTCAGAAACCAGAAGATGTTAATAGAGTTGAACCTGTACAGCGTACAGTCATAACATGAAGAATACATGATTTGATCGCTGTGCGAAATGCTTATCGGTGCTTATCATTGCTTATCAGGTGCTGCGAGCAGCAGAACAAGCCCACATGTGGGCGGAGCTTGTTTTCCTGTATGATAAGTATGAAGAGTATGACAACGCCATCATCACTATGATTACACACCCCACAGATGCATGGAAAGATGCTTCCTTCAAAGAGATCATCAGCAAGGTGACTGCTGTGCTCTCATACATGCACACAGAGAGGTGCTTCCTAACAGTGCCAGAGGTCTGTCTCAGTTTCCCATCTCACATTTTCTTTCTCTCTTGCTTTCTTGCATAAATGTAGGTAGCGAATGTGGAGCTGTACTATAAATCACTGCAGTTCTACTTAGAGTACAAACCAATGCTAGTCAATGACCTGTTGACTATACTAGCACCTCGACTTGACCACACAAGAGCAGTCGGCTTCATCTCCAAGGTTTGTACCCATACACACACACAAGTGAAGGAAGTTTAATTTAAGATAGCATTAATAAATAACTTAACTGATGGAAAATCTGAATGAGATGTTATAAAATTGCTCTGATAATACTTAGAAGGGTTAGGGTATATGAAATAATATTTAGAAATATAAAAGTGTAGTATAACTTCAGCATACCAGTGCAACATAGATTTTACTAAGATAAAGTAACTAAAAGTACACCCCCCTCCCAAAATACTGACTACTGTAAACCTTTTTAGGCGAATCAGCTGAGGTTGGTTAAGCCATATCTGAGATCTGTGCAGACCCACAACAACAGAGCAGTGAATGAGGCCTTAAACAACCTCCTGACACTGGAGGAAGACTTCCAGGTACATAGAGCACACACACAGACACATGCGCACACACTACAATGTGTTGTTTTGTGTACTTTTCCACCACTGACCTCATTCCTGCTCTATCCTGTGCAGGGTCTGCGTGCTTCCATAGACGCCTACGACAACTTTGATGCCATCATTCTGGCTCAGCGGCTGGAGCAGCACGAGCTGATTGAGTTCAGACGCATTGCTGCTTACCTCTACAAAACCAACCAGCGCTGGGCTCAGAGCATCCAGCTCTGCAAGAAAGACAATCTGTACAAAGTATGCACACACCGTGCACAGTTTTCAAGCAAAATAATGGTCATCAGATGTAATATATTTCAACCTCGTGCATTTCTTTATTTTTGCATGTGGATGAATACAGAACCACAGAACCAAAATTACATCAGTGTCCACGTGATGAACCCATCAGTCCAGACCGTGCAGCCATTATTCCTCAGTGTTGGATTCAAACACTAACGTAATACACAGAAGCATATTTTCTTTCTTCATCTTTCTTCCTGTGTGTCTCCCTGTGTCCGTGGGTCAGGACGCCATGCAGTACGCGGCGGAGTCGAAGGACGGTGAGGAGGCCCAGGCCCTGCTGCGCTGGTTCCTCGAGGAGGGCAGGAGAGAATGCTTTGCTGCCTGCCTCTTCACCTGCTACGAGTTGCTAGCTCCAGATGTTGTGATGGAGCTGGCTTGGAGACATGGACTGCAGGATTTCGCCATGCCTTACTTCACCCAGGTGATGAGGGAATACCTCAACAAGGTGAGTCACACATGCATGGGTGCACACACAGCTCTTTTCCAACAACCAAGAACAAGTTCTGTTCTAGTTTGCGCTTTTCAGAGATCCGGCCAACTATTTGCATTTGCAGTGTTAATTTAACCCAGGATGCAACGTTTACAGAAGGTGTGACACAGCACACAACAGAACTAGTAGTAAGAAGATGGCAGAGCTTTACCTGTGACCATTTGTGCTCTTGATACAGATATTTGTTTTTATCCAAAAAGCTAGTATGGATCAACTATTGGTGATAAAAAAGATAGATAACAGTAATAATAGATAATGAAAAAATAATTAGCTAATTTAACATAACAATAGCAAATGGTCATGAAAATATATTACATTAGATGTAGGCTAAGTTTAACGTTATCTGCCTAAAGAGGCAGCCATGGATGGAGATCAGTACCCAGCACTACTGTAGCTGAATTCAGTGCCCCCGTCATGTGACTTTCTGCTGTTACCCAGCACACCATGGAGCACAACATCACCCCGTTCAACTTCACAACCTGACATGCCTCCGCATGTCGTTACGTTCACCCTATTCTGTGGCTTCAGCTGGGAAAGAACATTTGCGGGTACTGGATACTATTTATTTTGGTGAAAATGTGTCGTAACAGTTCAAAATTATGTGCACGAACCAGGACAGAACCCATTCCTCATTGGTGGAAAAAGGCTAAAGGAGTTTCACCTTGTCTTTCTGAGAGGGGCCATTTTAACTGAGAGATGGGGGTTCCTTTGGTGGTTAATTGAATCATAGATCCATATATCTGTCTCCCCTCTTCTGCAGGTGGATGAGTTAGCTGGGCAGGTGAAGGTACTCTTGTCTTTCTCAGATATAGTATGTAGAGAGTGCACTAACTGACCTCTCACACCTCTAAGAGGCCTCACTGTAGTTTGCTTGATGAACTGTAATACAGCTGTAACATGGCTTGGAGAGCACGGTGTGTGTGTGTGTGTGTGTATTTGTGTGTGTGTGATCTACAAATCTAAACTGTCACCTAGGTGAGTGTGTTAGTTCCTGCTAATGCAGTGTAGTTAATGTCTAGTGTCATCAAACAAAGTCACATGCCCACTGTTTTCCTCTCTGTCTCACCCTGACCTGGTGATATCTAGAGCAGGAGGGTAGGTTCTGTTATCTGAATCCAAAAAAAAAAAAAAACAACATGTCGTCTGTGGTTGTTTCCATAGCAACCATTCTGAATTGTCATTTGACTGCGTGACTGTAAACTTGTAGCTAATGGAGCAGATTACCCTTGACTAATGGTGTTGTAATTTTATTCCCATTCCTTCTTAAGATCAGTTTGCAGTTCTTAATCTTATATGTCTGAAAGGTCGAATGTTTTCTTGTACTGCTTGTAGTGCAGTCCACTAAGTTCGCCTGTAGGTGGTAAATGAATTTTTTTTTTTGTAGTCTGTTTTCATTTTAGTGGGAACAGAGAAATCTAAATCTTACCTAAATAAGAGTCGTAGATATAACAAATTTTGGCATGAAGTGCATGATGTATATTTTGATTGCATGGAGGTACATGCATGCAGGTATAAGGGTGTGAAATATTTTCACTTATATTTCTGTCTCCTTTCAGGCAGAACATACACAAGACATATGATGTGAAATGTATACCCCTGCTCTGGGACGATTATGAATATTACATCAGAAAGCATTAGTAGTGGGTGAAGGGGCAGCTAGGAATGTTTGAACCCAGAACACCTCATTGCACCCCACTACAGCATGGATCCTCACCAGACCTGGTTGTCCCCTCCCTATACACTAGGGCCGTATGGACTTAGACTGGTGCTAACCCTAACCCTTAGCACAGGAGACCAGTGACCGTGACACACGTGTTTCTCTGCCTCAAATGTCTGGTCCATGCTGACCTCTCTGTGTGTTTAGGTGGATAAGCTTGAAGAAGCTGAGGATAAGAGAAACACTGAAGAAGAAGGCAGGGAGCCCACCTCTATAGTATATGGTATGTGAATGGGGAAACCAGGGGGAGCAACACCTATATTGATCTTCCCTTCCTTTTTTAGTATGTGCTCTCTCTCTCTTTCTCTCTCTGCTTTTCCCAACCTGAAACTGCTTATCAAACTGCTCTACTTACCTTCTGCCTGTTATGCAGCAGTTAACAAATGTTATTGCCCTGAAAAACCATACAGATGTATAGAACTGTACTGATCCAAAATATTTGTGTGTGTGTGTGTGTGTGTGTGTGTGTGTGTCTATAAGCAGGTCAGCAGCTGATGTTGACTTCAGGTCAGACTCCAGTAGCACCTCAAGTTGCATACCCTAGTTATGGCTACGCAACTCCTGGATACACTACAGCAGCCTATGGGTTTAACCTTCAGCCTTAACTCCCTGGTATCCAAACAACCTTTAACCCCCCCACCCCCCACCCCCACCCTAGGAACCCTGGAAAGTATATGCCTATGAGACAGGGGCCAGTCCAGCATGATGGAGACCCTGAAACCAACAAAATACAATGCACACAATCAAAAGACCATGCTAAATGCGCTTAACCACATAACAATTTCATTCTTCACTAATGAGGCATATCTAACTATCTGTAAGATTTTATATTTTTAATAGTTTTATAGACATGTAGCATTGATGGTGAGAGGAAGAACATAAGTACTAAAAGACCTCAAAATTAGCACTGTATTGACCAGACTGTATACATGAATAAATGTTTCAGTGAATGTGCGATGCCATTCTTCAGACACTGGTGATCGCATCTGGTACGAGCTTCTTTCTCAGTCCTGCAGCATCATTTTCACATTTTTGTCCTGCAGTATTACATTTTTGTTACTCGTTTACATTCACAGCGATACTAGATTTCTTGTATGGAGTGTGTCTGAAAGAGTAAAGTAGCACACAGCTTCATGGTAGTGTGGAGCACGTACAGATGAGTGGTGGGTTTTACAAAGAGCATTGTAGCATTCTGACCGTTGTCTCTTCAGCATAATACAAGAAAATGTCTTGATATTTGTACCAGAGTGCTTTTGATGAGCATTCATTATGGTGAATTTCACATGATATGACTGTAGTTCACAGCTTTTGCTTGTATGTTGCAGGTTAGGGATTTGCATCACATTAAGGAAAAGAAATACAACACAGATTCAAAGTATATCTATATCTTTACAAGTTCGTGTTAGTTATGACTTATGCATAATTTATGATGCTGCTCTTCTGTTGATTTACGTTCAGTGTTACTGCAAGCCATAAGCAATGTCTTTAGTGTCATGTAGTGGAAGGAAAAAAAACTTTTTTTTTAGGAAAAGATAGAAAAAACAAAAATATGAGGTCTGGCAACAGCTGTTTTGGTTGCTAGGCTCTGCAGGCGTGGTAGTGTCTCTCGAGTGTGTTATGAACTTACGAGGGAAATGGGTGTATGCGTGTGATGGCTGCTTGCTTAGGGAGCCAAGCACGCAGATAAAAATAAAGTTTACACATACTAATTAAAACATTGTGTTCGAGTTCTTTTTTTTAATCTCAAAACCTAAACAGCTTTTTGTTATGGTAAGCCTGTGAAACGTAAAAATCCAGATATGCCATTTTCACCTACCTACATAAGGCTTGATCTGTACTCACATTTTATTTCGTTTTTTATCCGTTTTTTTATACTACCAATACATATTTCCAATTGCTAAAAGAGTAATAATATGATAATTAGAGATATTGCATGTAATGTTATAAAATGTACGGATAACTTGACCTTCCAGATGTGCATACGATCTTGGGGCATTTAAAAGGCGCTGCTTCCTGTTTCCTGTTGGTATTGCACCACTTACAGGCCTAACGATGCCCATCGATATATTTTGATGGCTAAAACAAAAATAATTTAAACCTATCATTATTTTTTTCACACACATTTAAGAAAGTAATGGCCATTAAAGTCTTTTGATTAAGGTTAAGCGTGTAGTGGTGTATGCTCCTTACCTGATTATTTAAAAAATAGTAAATTGTTCAATGTAATGAAACCAAACGCAAACCCAAAGCAGTTTCGTGAATTCATAAAGTGACTTAAGTCTCGACGTTCCACCTTAAAACGAGTTTCCCCATAACAAGGATGTGACGCCGACTTCGGTGTAGACAGAAAAGAAACGGAGAAAGAAAGCGCCCCGCCCTGTGTGTGTAAGGGGACAACACGGGAGGAACCGAGAGTGGCCCGTGTTCTCCTCAGATAGGCTGGGCCAGCCTCGCCTGTCAACGGTCCCATCATCCGCTGTGTGGTTTAAAGGCTGGACTAAGACTTCATTCATAGACAGAGCGGCGACATTACGGGCGTCGCTCTCTTGTTGTTTAACAAAGTAGCTACTTTGAAAGGGCCTTTGAAACAACCAACTTAACAGTTTAGTCTGTTCAGTGTTTGTCAGAAAATGTCTGAGCAGCCCACATACATCGGTCCGTTTCAGAGACCCCGCTGCTTAGCGGCGGCAGCACCCGGTGAAAAAGCCAAACTCACGCATCCTGGCAAAGCGATACTGGCAGGTAAGTTTTACTTTCTGGATAGTTTAATATATTTATGAAGTATGTAAGCCTGCTTTCCCAAAGTTACTTCAGTTTAGAGCGACATTTTATTTTTCAACTTAAATGTTAGGATACTTGTATCGAAACTTGCACGAGTTGCTCCGAAATCAGGGGGAAGCTCGGTGAAGTGAGGTTACTTTCTGTTTCCCGTTTAGTTATGTGGGCAGAGGCGTGCCGAGTGAGTGCTACAGATGAATGAACGCTTTCAAAAAACTTAACGAGAACCTTTCAGCAGTGAACACTCTGTAGACTTGTATTTACTATTTTTGCATTGACAGCACGGGATCCACACACTAGTGTTGCGGCCAAAAAGGGTATATAAATTTAAAATCAAATTCAGGTTAAACACGCATTGTCACAAAGCAGCTTTACAGATGATGTGTCCAGATCCCTAATGAGGAAGCCGGGGACAACCCTGGCAAGGGAAAAAGTCCCTGGGCGGAATTAAGGGAGAAACCTTGGGAGGACGAAGGACAACCTGCGGTGTTTGAATTAGTATGCCTGTCGGTGCAAAATAAAATGTCGTGTATTACCTGTGTTCTTCACAGAAGAGCACAGTCATGCTTTATCACAGCCCAATCAAGGATGTTTTTGTTTTGTTGTCTGAAAAAATCTCAATACACAAACTCACAGCATCAGTGTTGATTTATTTTAACCCTCTGCAAGATGCTGTAATGATTAGTTATTTTGCTGCATTTCACACACAGCCCTGTAAAGAAGAATGTGCTCGTTTATTCTGCCTTAGTAAGGAGTAGTGTTTAGTCAGTTTCTATTTCCAGAGAGAGGACATTCTCCCCAAGAACCCTTCATATTCTTATCTTGTAATCTCATCCTCAAAGTCAGCACATAACACATCATTAAAAAGTACAATGGTGTTCTTATTCATCTCTGACCTTATTAATGGCACAGTCTTGCTGGATGAACATAAAGAATCAGACTGCTAAGAGTTATATTAATAGTGATCACTTCCAGACTGATTAAGCTGTCATGTTTTTAAGCTTTCATATTAACCTTTTCATGATTAAGCTTTCATATTTTAATCAATTGCACAACTTCCAAATTACTTCCAACAGATCAAAAGCAAAAAAATCTCCACAAATTCCCATATGGTCATAAATGATTAATCAATACTTTACTCTCTTCTCTCTATCTTTCTCTACCTTTCTGCTCCCTTCTCTCTCTTCCACCACACCCCTTATAAAGTAGTAAAAAGGTTCCAAGCAGTTAGCTGCACTCTAAAACTGGTCAACTGAAATGACAGGTTTTTAATGTCCGTTTTTTCCCCCGACAACTCTTCTTATTCACCCTTCTCCACCCTTCTATAATTACATGATATGCAAATGCAGAAGTATTTTTTGCTACATGGAGACTGCACTATGGGTGTAGGAAGAACCACACTTGCTTTCACCAGAGACACTACATACATGGCCTAGCAGACCAGATTCCTTTATTTGCTCTTTTTCCACACTGTACTCTGGGACTAGGGGCTATATTAATAGTTTGCAGTTATGGTGGGGTTGGGTGGGGTGCTTAGTTAAGTACAATTATGAAATAATGCTACAGCACAACCTTCAGAGGATAATAACAGAGAACTGTGTAGGCCTATTCCTTGGTAGGATAGATCTTTCAGGCCTTGACCTCTATTCAAGTGGTTACACTTACACACAGTGGAAAGTTCATTGTTTACAAAATGTAACTGGAGTATTTTCCCATGAGCTTTAGGCTCTCAATGAAGCTGATTTGGTGTCGCTGGGTAACCCTTCTAGTGTGCTTTACATCTGCCTGTCTAGCACACAGTGGAGTTTGGAGCATCTCTGTCCCAAATGTTCCCCAGGTCATCAGTGACCTGGAAGTACTGCACACATTAAAGCATCCCAGGTCTATTTGGTCACACGAGTGGAAGAGATTAGGGAGCTGGATAAGTGCCTGCTAGACTGTCATTGTTAAAAAAAATAACAGGCCAGTCCTGAAATATCACTGCTTTGCCTTGACCTAGTGAGATGCCCCAGGTCCTGCCATGCAGTCTCCACAGTAAAACATTATTCCTCCACTGTTATCTTATGCTGTGACTGGTCCTTCAATATGGGCTCTGACATCTTTGACTCTAGAGATGATTTTTTACTGCATGGTGACCCACCCAAGATGTGAATGAGTGTGTGTGTGTGTGATGCCGTAGTTCTTCATCTGTCTGTTGACATTCTCTTTCTCTTTAGAACCCAACTAACCAGCTGTACTGCCCTGCCTGGTGGGCCACTAGAGAAACCAGCTCTGTGGCATGCTCAGCAGAACTATGACACAGGGAATTAAAGGGAGATGTAGTTTATACAAGGGCTATGGGTATAAGGAAACAAATTTTTGTTTTGCCATAGATAGGCTTGCTCACTGTGACAGTAGTTTAGTTGTACTTGTTAGGTGTACTTTGTGTCTGTTGGCCAAGGCATGGACATTTTTGGGGAGACCATGGAGACATGCTGTTACCCTTTTCATCTCTCTGTCACCACATCTGTATTTCACTCTCTTTCTGTCTCGCTGTGTCTCCCTCTGGGTCTCTGGGAGGCAGCACATGAGCTTGGTGAGTGCTTGTCTGTCCTCGGCAGCTGAGGTCTTGGCTCTTAAGAGGCTCTGGTCAAAACCTCATAGTGCCGTTATCTCCACCTTTGCCCACATGACTGTCTTCTGATGCTCCACTGACACCAAGCAGCCTGCTCACACATATCTTTCCCTTTGATAAAGCCCTCGGTAAAGAACCCCTCTACTCCAAGTTAATTTGTCTGTCTTCTTTATTATTCCTATTTTTGTCCTTTTCGTCATAAGGACTATAAGATTTAATGCATCTCAGTATTTTACTGCCGTCTTTTTTATAGCATTGGCTCTTGCTGGCATTCTAGGGGAGTTGTGAAGATCGATACAATTTATGTACTGAAAGAGAACCAAAATAGAAGGTAGTTTGTTTCATTTAGGTTTTTATGGTTGTGTAAGTATGGCTTTATCTACCACTACTATTCAAATGACCTTCATACATAAGTAACTTATTTTGACATCACATCAACAACATTTTTTTAATTGTTTATTTGGATGTTAGTCATCCTGGTGTATGTCCGTTATCCCAGTATCTCAACATGGGGGACTTACAAGGTCTGATATGCTGTTACAATTTTTGTTTGCTTTGATACAAAAGGCAATGAATCACTGCTTGAAATATACATGATTCTTCTGATTTTAGCAGAAACTTAATTTCATTTGGCAGCTTTATGCTCAATACAGAAGGGATCAGACTTTGATTGAAATGTCCATGTATAGAGGGAATTGTAGGTGCAACTGCAGTACATATACTGTTGAAACACCTGGATGTCATTTCAGCTAACAAGGTGTTTTTGTTTGTGCCCTGTTACCATATATTCAGTGTGAGGGTGATGTAAAACTGTGGCCAAATGCAATGGACAGGATGGATGGACTGGGCTAATGATAGCCCTCTGATACTGGTAGGCAGATAAATATGTTACTGTATAGGCAGATAAATATGCTACTGTATGTAGTGATACTGATTCGGTTTGGCAGTACAGTGTTTGTTATTGGTTGTATATGTTTTCTGAACTTTGGTCTATTGCACTATAAGAACAAATGGCTAAAAGTAGTAAAACCCTCAAGAATACTATGGCTCTTGTGATTTTGTTTCTTTATCATGTACAGTTTATTTTATCATATACAGTAAATGCTGCTATTCTGGGTTTCCAACACAGTAAACAATTAATTAATTTACAGTTTATAAACGTCACGACTGTTACATTTACAGTAGTGATGGACAAATCAACAGATCAAATGCATTTTTTAAGCTGGCATTGTGAATATAGAAATACAGGAAGGGAAACCCCATAGTTATGTATTATGTATTTTGGAGTTGTTTGTGTTTTGAAGTAGGGCTGCACGATTAATCGTATTTTTATCGTTATCGCGATGTGAAGTTTCACGATAAACACATCGAAAGAGCCACGATAACTCCTTGAATAACAGCAAACTCAAATTGCGTTATCCTCGTCCAGCAATAGAGGGAGCTATTCGCGCTGCAGACTATGATCACGTGACGTAAGTAGGCAAGAGGCAGAGTGAGGCAGAGTTGCCAGGTTCTCGGTTTTCACGCCAAATTGGGCTTGTTTGAAAATCCAGCCGCGGGTAAAAATTCTGGGGCCGCGGGGTGCGGTTTTTTGGGCTACTTTTGAGTTGGGCTACTGCGGAAGTTACAAGTCAACACTAAGAATTGATCGCGATATAATACTTAATTTGTCTCCAGTTCACACTCGCAACACCCCCACCCCCCCCCCCCCCCCACCCCCCCCCACCCCCCGCCGACAACTTACACTCGCAGATTTTGTGCGGAAAGCTTTTGTAGGACCTGGCAACCCTGGAGTGGGGTGAACACGCTCATCAGACACGCGATTTGGTTTAAGCCTGGTTTACTAGTGATGGGATTTTCGGCTCTATTTTGAGATGCGGCTCTAACGGCTCTTCTTACTGTGGAGAGCCGGCTCTTTCGGCTCCCAAATGGCTCCCCATATATATTTTTTACATTTTAAATTAATTAATAGCTTAAACCTAATTTTATAACATTTTGTTTCATTATTGACATTGTTAAGCACTTGTGATGAGTAAAAATGCGGCATAACAATGCTTTATAAATAAAACTTTTATTATAACCAATTATTAAATTATCACAAAATAGCACCAAAAAGAACACAATACAGCTTGGCCAATTGTCTGCCTGTTTCCACAAAAAAAGTGGAGATAACATGTTTTTTCAGTGTTTTCCCACCACGTTATTAAGCTGCATGTGATTGGTCAGATGTGTGGAGCACACGCATGACATGCGGGCAGTGGAGACATTCTTTGCAGTGTTGTCCGAAATGATATGTGGTAGTATAAAGAAACACCCCTCAAAAACAGGGGAAGGAATTTACCTGATGTTGCATTGTGTTCCAGGTTTGAAAAGTGCTAAAGTAGGCTAAAGTACTTGAAAATGCTTGAAAATGTAACTGTATTTTGTTTCACAACAAATAGCTGTCTGACTGAATCGATGTGATAAAAAAGCGATTAATTTCGAGTATATGTATAAATATTTAACTTAAGTTTAAGGTGCTGGGAAATATTGAAAATGGACCTTGAAAGTGACGTACAAGTGCTTGAATTCCACCTTGTAAAGGTGTATGAACCCGGCATACATAACTTTGTTCATTGCGCTGAAGAGGTGCACGACCTCGCTTCTCACGGGGGTCCTCACGCAGGGGCGGAGCCACCGCGATTGCGTCATTTTCGGCGCCAAGGACTGACTGAGGAAATAAACTCTCCGCTCTCTACCACTGGCAGAAGCAGATCAATACGCGCAAGGAGAGGGAGAGACAGCGAGGCACCGAAGGACAAATAAAAACGATGTTGGGGAAAAAACTGTGGCACTTGCAGAGCACAAGCGCAATACTGAAGGAAAAAGCGGCTCCCAAATAGGATCCTAAAACGGCTCCCATTGTGGAGCCGGTTCCAATTGTTCACTACAAAGAGCCGGCTCTTCAGAGTTGCCAGGTTCGCGGTTTTCACGCCAAATTGGGCTTGTTTTGGAAATCTAAATTTAGTTGATAAACACTAATGTTACAATATTATTAATGACTTTAATATAAATCGCAATACTGATAATAAATCCCTCATAAACAAAATACTAACTTTGGGCTAGTTTGAGCTTCTGAAGGGCGGGTTTTAGACTGACTTTGGGCTGGATATTTTTGTAAGACCTGGCAACCCTGCGGCTCTTAGAGCCGGATCGTTCGCGAACGACACATCACTATGGTTTACACTTGATGCGGCGCGAGGGTCCGGGAGGCGAAAATAACGTAATCGCGGTGGCTTCGCCCGTGTGCAATTGCCTCGCGCGCTGTCGATTCACGAGGTCGTGCACCTCTCGAATTTTGTAAGTTCGCGCGCGCCGCGTCTCGGCGCAATGAGAACAGTCATGTTTGCAGGGTTCATACACCTATACAAGGTGGAATTCAAGCACTTGTACGTCACTTTCAAGGTCCATTTCAATAATTCCCAGCACGTTATTGAATTAAATATTTATACATATACTCTAAATGATTCGAAATAATTCGCTTTTTTATCACATTATTTAATGTTATTATTTATTTAAAGTTCGCGCGCGCCGCGTCTCGGCGCAATGAGAACAGTCATGTTTGCAGGGTTCATACACCTATACAAGGTGGAATTCAAGCACTTGTATGTCACTTTCATGGTCCATTTCAATAATTCCCAGCACGTTATTGAATTAAATATTTATACATATACTCTAAATGATTCGAAATAATTCGCTTTTTTATCACATTATTTAATGGATATTTATTTTCAAAACGCCCAATCTTAACGTCTTCACGTTCTCTCATGTTTCGTCCTGGAATTACAAGAGGCTCGTATTTGTTAACGTAATATAAGAGAATTGTTCAGTCAGACAGATATTTGTTGTGAAACGAAGTAGTTACAATTTCAAGCCTTTTCAAATACTTTAGCCTAAATTCCAGCACTTTTCAAACCTGAAACACAAAGCAACATTAAAATTGGTCAGGTAAAAGTTCATTCCCCTGTATTTGAGGGGTGTTTTTTTTTATACTACTAGGCCTACATATCGTTTCGGACAACACTGCAAAGAATGTGACACGGCAAGATTAAACGCTTCCGCCGTTCGCGGAGTTTAACGAGGTGTGCGGAGTCGCTCACTCGTGAAAGTATAAACCTAGATTGAATCTATTGTTGAATATTTGCAAAATATTTGGAATTATTCTGGATTCATTACACAGTAAAAAACAAAACAAATTAACGTGCTGCTGTTCAGAGAGACACTACATTTCTGTATTTTAATCTTAATTTATCGTGGTTCACATCGATATCGGGATATCCAACAACGTTATCGCACATCGCAATTCTAGTCCATATCGTGCACCCCTATTTTGAAGTCCAATATTGAGTGATAAAGCAGACTTGCTGGAGGAAGCATAGGCATGTGTTGGTTATGGCAAAATGAGTCACATTTGAACGAAATATGAAGTGTTTTGGTGTTTTAAGTGCATTTTGAGTGCTGAGGTGCATGTTTCAAAAACATACTGTCTGAAGTTTTGAGAAAGTGGACATGGTATTGATACAAGTGTGGAAAGAAATAAACAAATCATTCAACTTTAATGTTTCCTTACTATGATGTATGAAACTAATTATTATCTACTGCTTGAGGTCTTAAAATCACTTCTAGTGAGTAAAGGTGACTGGAATCTTTTCAGAATCAAATTCTGACACAGCACCATTCAGTGCTGATTTAGCCCAGATGGTTGTTTTTCCAATGTATATGAAGCTTTTGAAGCTTTTTTTTGTTGTGTGTATGCATATATATATATATATATATATATATGTGTGTGTGTGTGTGTGTGTGTGTGTGTGTGTGTGTGTGTGTGTGTGTTTACTTCTGCCAATGCTATATCATTTGTGTGTATATGTAGTATGGTACAAAGAAAAGTACTGCATATTGGTATTTCAGTAGTAGCCTACATGGCATTTTCCAGTTGATGGGAAAAGTCTTAATTTGCTAATGAATCATATTAAATTACATTCTATCAGGTGTTGCACTGCTCCAGATTTTTTTTGTTGTCCACATTTGCACAATCATACAGCTGTATGCCCACAGGAATGCAAATGTTTTAGGTCTGATTTATGGACGTTTGTCAAATTGGCCAGAAGTAATTTCCTGTACAGCAGTATGCACCCTGATGGATTGAACTCTGTGTGTGTGTGTGTGTGTGTGTGTGTGTGTGTGTGTGTGTGTGTGTGTGTGTGTGTGTGTGTGTGTGCGCGCGCGCGCGCACAGTGTTACAACGGCCATTTATTATTTGTCAACCTTTTGTTTACCAGAGAAAATGCTCTGAGACTTACAGGTAAACTTGTGTTAGACAGCAATAGGCCATGAATCCAGGCCCAGGGCTTGATGGATATTGCAAGAGAAATGGACTCTGAGTAGTTTGATAGATGGAGGCACATTTCCCATGACCAAAGCTGTGAAGTGAAGCTCTAACTACACTACCACTCATCATTTCATTCATTCTCAGTCATTTCATTCTCTATGTTCCATGGACAGGGCCTTCAGGGCACGTAATATGTTGGGTGTATATGTGGGGGTGTGTGTGGGGATCTGAGTGTGGGAGGGTGTGTGTGTGTGTGTGTGTGTGTGAGAGAGAAGGGGAGGTGGAGTTTTAGTAATATTGTTCCAGCCTATTCCCCTTATATGTATTTATGCAGTGCCTAAATGATTTGTTGGTTTTTTCTTTGTTATGTTGAGTGCCACAGGATTTGCTTCCCTCTCTTATGAGCTTCATTGTGTGACTCCTCTCAACCTGTTAGAGACGCCATGAAATAAGACATGTGGGAGTTTAGGATTTCCTTCTGGGACTACTGTATGTGTGTGTGCTAATGATTCATGCTGTGCATCAAGACAGCAATAATAGTCAGATGTGCTAATGTAATCTAGGATTAAAGGATTTCTCGATTTCTCCACAAGCCTAATGGCACTTGAAGTGAGCAGGAAGGCTGATGGATAATTTTCTCTGCTTCTAGGTGGAATTGCAGGGGGCATTGAGATCTGCATCACCTTTCCAACAGAGTATGTGAAGACGCAGCTTCAGTTAGACGAGAAGGCCAACCCACCACGCTATAGAGGCATTGGTGAGTGTGTACACACAGGGAATGAGCTAAAACACACATACACACACACACAGACATGTATGCTTATATATACGTACACATATACTTGCATGCGCGCACACACACACACACACACACACACACGCACACACACACTGGAAGGAGATCCTCTTCGGAGTTAATTAGCAGAACTCTCCCGCCCATAACGTGCTCTAGCCTTCTGCCACTCTTGCATGAGGTAAACAAACTTAACGTCCCCCCCTCCATCTCTCTCCCCCTCCATCTCTCCCCTCCTTAATCTCTCTCCCCCTCCATCTCTCTCTTCCTCCATCTCTCTCCCCATTCTGCTTTCTAACCCATCTCTTCCTCCATCTCTCCCCTATATCTCCCCACCCCATCTCCCCTCCATCTCTCTCCCCATTTCTCCTCATTCTCTCCTCCAATTGTTACATTCTTGGCTAAAGCTCTGAGAAACATTTATTAAGCCGTCTGTTGAGTTTACCAGACTACTACCATTTGCCTTCCAAAAACCTTACAATCCATGTTTGCTTTGCATTAATAATGTGCCATCCAAACAGAGTGATGAGAAATGACTTTGCAGGTTGTGTTGATGCTGATAACTGATTTTGCTCTAATGTTTTATCTGCAGCGGACTGTGTGACACAGACAGTTCGGGGGCATGGAGTTAAAGGCTTGTACCGGGGCCTCAGCTCTCTACTGTATGGCTCTATACCCAAGTCAGCAGTTAGGTCAGTGTGCACATGTGCACACCCACTCACATGCACACAAACAAATATTATGCATTTGATTTTAATTTCACAGTGACAGCTTTAATGACATTTCTATTTTGGAGACTTGACATTTATTATGCAGCTTGTTTTTGTTTGTGGAACAAAGGCCAACTGAACATACAAAGATGCAACCGTACTCACTGCCTCACAAAGACACACACTCACAAATGCACAAGAAATGTTATTCTGTAGAAAGCCCTTTTCACATTTCTGACAGGTTTGGACATTCAGCTCCCCCAGAGGTTGTGTGTGTGTGTGTGTGTGTGTGTGTGTGTGTGTGTGTGTGTGTGTGTGTGTGTGTGTGTGTGTGTGTGTGTGTGTGTGTGTGTGAAGTCAGAAGTGCTGCCTTTCTAAGTATCACTAAGCCATAGAGTAGCAGAGAACGTTGCTCTGATTGACAACATAGGATATGCACTGCTGAACCTGTCTATTTATCTGTGACACACACACACATGCATGCGCACACACATAAATATACATATCCCTCCCTGAGGGAAAACGCATCACTAGTTTTAATTGAAGTTACTTTACCAAGATTACCATTAGCTGTATTATTTGCACATCGCTTGAACAGCTGGAGATGTTGCTCCAGTGTGGATGCATGTAGGTGATGTGAAAAGCTGAAAGACCCTGTGCGTGTTCGGCCATACTCTCCCCTCCCTCCCTCCCCTTTTCATGGTACTCTGATTGATTGGCCCTGAAACCTTCCTCCTCTCTGTACTCCTCCCGTTTTCATTAGCTGATTGGGCTTGTAGTGAGATGGAGCGAGGCCGAGTCAGGGGGGGGGGGGGGGGGGGGGGGGGGGTGGAGAGAAGGAGCGCAAGAGGGATCGATCTTGCAGATACCCACTAATGGAAGCAGTGTCGCTAGGCAATGCCCATGATGACAAATACCACTGTGACTCATCAAAGACTGGTGGCTCTGATGTCACATCCGGTCCCTCCTTTTGTTGATTGAACCTTCCCTCTTTTATCCCATTAATTTGGCAAAAGTGCAGAGGCATCTGTTTTGAATTTACTTCTTGTTGAGCTTTCACAGGGTTACAATGACTCTGTTTACTGGTTACAATCATTGTTTCTCTCGTTGAGTCCAAATAGATTAAATTCCACAAACGGGCACATGGCTCATAGGAGGGTAGGGCAGGCATCTGATTATTTAATCATGTTTTGAAGCCTTTTATGAATAATATGTGCGCCAGTTTATTAGAGATGGACAGTGTAGAAGAGGGGGGAGGGGATGTCAGCTGATCGACCAGGACACATTCCATTTCAGAGTTCCTGTGCTTATCCTGTCAAAGAGCTGTTCAGATCTAATAAACCAAAAAAAATTACATGGCCCAGTGTTGAGAGACAGGGAGCTAGAGAGTGAAAGATGGAGAGAGGGAGCAAGTGAAAGACAGACAGAGAGAGAGAGAGAGAAAGCACATGAGACAGAAATGCACAGATGGGGAATAACAGGGTGAGTTTGACTGAGCAGCAGAGCGAGATATGGGGCCATTTAAGGTGGATCTAACAGGTACACTCCAGAAAATACACCATGGCAGTGAGAAAGCACTCCAGACAGACAGCTGCCTGCACCAGCACTTGCTTCCTGGGTGTATCGTTTTTTTCAGGTCCACAACTCAATTGGGAGCTAAAAATAGCTCCGTCTTTAGGCTGCCTGGTGTTCCTTCAACCACGCCTTCTCAGTAATAAAGCACAGGGGGAAAAAAAATAGGTAGATAAAAAAAATCTCTCCTTAAGTTCCTGGATCCTGCTGTTGGTTACCAGTGGTCTCCCTGCCAGCTGTTGCCTGGGTTACCGTCGATACCAGCTGATTAAAGAGGAAGCATGTGTCTTCTTGGCAGGCGGTAAATATTTGACAGGTCTGCAGGCAGACTGGCAAGCAGGAAAAGGTGCATGTGTGTTCATGTTTGTTTTTGTTTACGTGTGTTTGTTAGTAGTAGTGCGTGAATACATAAGATTATGTAGGAATTAAGATCATTGTTCCACTGGAAAGGCATTGCTGTGCTTTCATAGGCTCACTCTGAAATATAGAAATGTGCGTCATCAGAGAATCCTAGCATTACCTTCACCGAAATAAGCAAACTCATTGTGTGATGAGGAAATTATTTAGAAGTTATTTAGACCAATGATGACTAATGATTACCGTAATCTAAACACTCACTCACTCACTCACTCACTCACACACACTCTCTCTCTCTCTCTCTCTCTCTCTCTCTCTCTCTCTCTCTCTCTCTCTCTCTCTCTCTCTCTGCAGGTTTGGCATGTTTGAGATCTTCAGTAATCAGATGCGTGATGAAACTGGGAGGTTGGATGCAACACATGGATTTGTATGTGGCCTTGGTGCGGGGGTCATGGAGGCGGTGTTTGTTGTCTGCCCAATGGAGACGATAAAGGTAAGGGCATCGGCCAAAGGCATCCTGTCCCTGCCTTAGTGGCGAGGCTATAATTGTAGATGTTCCAACAGTAGTACTTTACAGGTGTATGAGAATAACTATTATATGTTTCCCATAAGATCTGAAATGGCAAGTGAAATATTTGAAGTATCCTTCTATTTTATAATTCCTTATATATAATATATTAAACAGGACTTTTTCCTGAGGATGAATAGACGGGGAATAAATAAATAGACATAATGAAGTTGTCTCAAAACAAAAAGAAAATTGTTTCAAATTGTTTGGAATGGGTCTGTACTTAATGAAAGAAATGCCTGTCCGTCAATTCCAGCAGTTGTGCAGCGTTTTCTCCAACTGCTGTGCCCTCCTTTACCAGGTTAAATTCATTCATGACCAGACGTCAGCCAACCCCAGATACCGTGGTTTCTTCCATGGAGTCCGAGAGATTGTCCAAGCCCAAGGTACAGAAAGCTGCATTTTTCTAAAACTCGATGCTCTCTGCTGGTCAGAAGAGGCAGTACATGGTTATATGTAGATACTGTCAAATTCCATTACTCAGTGATTTCAAAAGAAAAAGTTCCCTTTGTAAAAGTTCTTTGTAAACATGCCATCTTAATAAATAAGGTTAATATCTATCTCACTCAGTCACTCACTCACCCTTCACTCACTCTCTCTCAGGGATCAGGGGAACATATCAGGGTCTCACAGCAACAGTTCTCAAGCAGGGCTCCAATCAGGCCATCCGTTTCTTTGTTATGACCTCACTGAAGAATTGGTACAAAGGTTTGTATCCATTACAATATGTAGAGATGTTTGCTAAAACCTGGTAGGACTTAAATGAGTTATATTTTCAGGAGTGTGTACAAATATAATTTGAAATGCTTCAGTTGTTTGTCTGACAGATATCAATGATAAAGACATGACTGCTGTATTTTAAATGTTACTCCATTATTGACTTTTTCTTTGCATTAACTAGGTAATGACCCAAACAAGCCAATGAACCCAATAGTGACGGGCATGTTTGGTGCAGTGGCTGGTGCTGCTAGCGTCTTTGGGAACACCCCTGTAGATGTCATCAAGACCAGAATGCAGGTAAGTGCTATTCTTATGTGGGCACAGATGCTGTGTGTGCATGAAGCTCTGATCTGAAGTCATTGTTATTTCTTCATTAGATTACTGTTTAAAATGACCTGTATATGTCTCTCAGGGTCTGGAGGCTCACAAGTACAAAAACACTATGGACTGTGCTGTGCAGATCATGAAACATGAGGGGCCAACTGCGTAAGTTTGTGTCCATGTGTGCATGTGTGCACAAGGGTGTGAGTGTCTCGTGAGTTGTTTTTGTCTTGTTTGTTTATATGAAGTGTTTTGGACAGTGCTATAAAACATTTTAATTAAGACTAAAGGAAGATTAAAGACTGCTTTCCAGAGGTGGGGACTCGAGTCACATGACTTGACTCGAGTCAGACTCGAGTCATCAATATTAAGACTTTTGACTTGAAAAAATATTCAGAGACTTAGACTTGACTTGGACTTTTACACCAATAACTTGGGACTTGAATTGGACTTGAACCTGTTTACTTGCAAAGACTTGATTTTTTAACCCCAAATCTAAATTTTAAAATGCATATTAATATTTATAAAGTGCACCCCATTAATTTCATTTCCGTCCTTCTGACGCAGACCGGTCCTCTGCTTTTCCACACTCTGTACGTGTGTGTGTGCAAGAGCTGCAGCACAACCAATCAAATGGGGGAGTCAGCGAACGTGAATTGTTACCGGGCGGGGTGTAAAATGGACACAAATTAAGTATTATATCACGATCGATCGATTGCCAGTGGTTGGCGCCAGAGCAAACTAGTAACTCATTGAATCATAGATGTAGATCAGAGGTAAATAAACTAGATTTTTTTTTCGGCATGAGAAATCGGATGTGTGGCGTGAGAGTGTGTGAAGACGGTCAAATGCGTGAGTCTCATGCTCAATGCGTGAAGGTTTGGAACCCTGTATTCTGTATCTGAACTCAGGTAAGAGAGCCTCTCTCTGTCACCATCATAATATCCAGTTCTATCTCAGCATGGATTGTGATTTTGAAATCGAGAAAAAAATATATTGACAAAAGTGGAGCGAGTTTTCAGCTATGGGGACATCATTCTACGGCTTCATCGTGCACAAATGACATACAGACTTTTGGCCAGTTTGGTCTTTTGCAAATGCAATGCAGAATAGTTTACTGAAATGTCTAAAGTTGCAGATTCCTGTTAATTGTTCAGTTCTTATATTTGTTTGTCTTGTGTCACTCACACATGGACACACATGTTCTCTAAGAAACCAGATAAGAGAAGAGAGGGAAAAATGCCGTTATGGTTCTTTGTATTGTACTGTTAAAATATCAGCACTTTTTATTTGAACATGGAGTTCTACTTATGATTTTCACAGAATATTTATTTCTGGAAAATTGTAGTTTAAAGTATGAATATTTTTGCAGCTAAGTTTAAAAAATTGAACTGTGCAATAAAGAGGTGTAATTTTAATTTTTTTTATACTTCGTGTTTTCAGTTGCACATGTTTTATCAAGATTTGAGGAGAATACAGATTTAAAAAAGAACACATGTCTATTATTTACATTTAAAATATACCTGCAACATTGGTAAAAAAAAAAAAAAGACTCAAAAGGACTTGAAATTCCAAGTTTCAGACTTGGGACTTGACTTGATGGTTGCCTGTCTTGACTCGAGACTTGACTCGGGACTTGAGGATAAAGACTTGGACTTACTTGAGACTTGCAAAACACTGACTTGGTCCCACCTCTGCTGCTTTCTGTGTGTTTATCTGTGACACACAGAAAGATATGTGAATGTGTTTTATAGTGTTAATAATACTGAAGAATAACAAAAAGAATGAGAAAGAAAGCATGTGTACAAAATGTGAACTTCCTGAACCATGTCTGTGACTGCTCCAGGTTAGCAGTCACAGACCTTGGAACATTGAAAACTGGTTTAGTTGGTGTGCTGTTACAGTAATCCTTCTGTAATCAGCATGTTTTTGACTGCAGCTTCAGCGTGTGTTAACTATGTGCCTTGATCATGTTCAGGTTCTACAAGGGCACCATTCCCCGACTGGGCCGTGTGTGTTTGGATGTAGCCATCGTCTTCATCATTTATGAAGAGGTGGTGAAGGTCCTCAACAAATTCTGGAAGACCAAGTGAGAGCAAAGGGGAAGGACAGAGGGGACAGAGGGGAGGGAGGACAAGTGGGGACAACATGAGACGCAAACACTGTGCCAAAAGTCTGAGTGCTTAGTATTTTTTTAATGTCTCATCACTTACGTTACACTCATTATGTTTACATTACTCTTATTGTAGACCTTGAAATATGCACATGGGTGTTTTTAACAGTGGACCATCTGCAGTGTAGCAATTTTCAGTTTTTCAGAAAATGTGGCAAAATATCTGTTTTAACCTCTAATGTGCCAGTTGGTTGGAAATATCTTAAGAGTAGTGGTTTCAGCTTCAAGGAGCATTCACTTCTGATTAGGGAACTACTGTATCTCTGAGAATCCCACTGTCTGCAATTCACAAACACATAAACACCTACATTCTATACATTCTCACAAGTCTCACAGAGTTTAAGATATAGTTGTAAAGTATATAGCATTTATGCTTTTTGTAATTTGTTTATTTGTAAAAAAGATCAAGTGGCACTATTTATGTGTTCAAAAAGAGACATTAAGCTTTCAAATAATTTAATAAAATAATGACGTTTATGATTGCTGATTTATAGGTTTAGGCAGTAGAACCTTTTCAAATTTGGGAGCTTTGCTATTTAACATTCCAAACAATGTCAATACATATCGGTGGTTAGAATGGTATTATTACATATGTTTTAGGGACTCTACTTATTTATTTCTTAATTATTTCTTATTTGTTAATATTTGTACATTAGGATTATTTTTAATGTGAGTGCTTTAATTAAATGCGGTCCAAGTTGAACATTTAATATTTGCTTTATTGCTTTTGTTTGTCCATCTGTCCATAGCAATATGTAATGTGCCCTTTCCACCACTGTGGTTTATTTTAACATTGTCCACTTTATCAGCAGTTGTTAGGGGTCCAAGCACCATTCAAACCCTGGAACCCTTTATATTTGTTAGCTTTTTTTCCCCCTTATTATTCTAATTCCTTGCCGATATTACTCAGCCAGACCAAACCGGAAGTCCTATAGACATAAAACCTGGTTCTTGGGTCCTTAACTCTTACGCCATATTTCATTCAAACAAAATTAATTTTTACTAAACAGTCTTCCAGTTTATAAAAATAGAACCATTAAGTTATGCCCACTTTATTTTTTACATATTATACAATATTTTGGATGACTATCTTAAATTGTATTGTACATATAGCTGTACATATGTAGCGCCAACTCCAACTCATTAACGTTTTGATGGAATGACATTAAACTTCATAAACACAACTTAACAAAGGGGTTTAGGGCACAGCAGGAATTTTGCTGGACATGGATCACTAGATGGCGCTATAACATCCATGAAATGATCACATTCATTGAGGTTAATGTAAATTAATTGATTAATGTAAAACATCAAACATAATTGTAATTACACATAGGATAAGATGTCAATGTTTGCATAGGGCCCAGCCCACTCATTTCACAATAGGCATCACAACTGCACAAGTTAGTCACAGGGATCATCACGTAGGCACCTCCTCTCATCAGCATTTGGCTGAATGACATGACTCCTCCAGAAAGCTCAACAGTGGGGATTGACATCCCAGACCCAACCCCCCTCCAATATTGCTATTAAACCAACCTTGTACAAAAACTTCTTTAGATGTAATACCACATTGTCCACTCCACTGACTAAGGCCATTTACAGACCTTTTAATGATCCTGTGCCATTACAAGTGCCACCACTTCCTAAACCCACAGTACACGCAATGTGTGCCGCCCTGATGCAGCTGATCACTCCGTAACCCATAAAATCTATATTGGCTTCACAAGTGAATAAGGCCATACTCAGATCTACTGACACGATTACTGCACGCTCAATACCACCAGTTCCATCTGTATCTACCACTCTAGACATGACGGTGATGTGACCCAACAATGCATTCACCTGCCCAATCTTCCACATTCCTGTGACACTGAACATCTAAAAAAAAACTAACAGAAAACACCTGTGCTTTCTTCATCCACAGACCTTTCAGCTACTTCAGATTCCTTCATTGATGCCCTTAGATTACAGCCTCTAAAACCAAAATCCCCATTCAAGGATGTGGCAGATCTGGCTAGAAATCCTTTATCACTAATCACTTATCTCTACTAGCCTTATCCACTGGCATTATACACCTGCCACCCACATCCTCTCACATCGGCCACAAAATCTGCATATTTCAAGTTCTTCCTGTCGGATGTATATAAAATAAACTGTCCACTTACTTTCAGAGTATAACACCATAAACAGCCTCAGTGTAGTTAATGCAATGTAGTGCAATATGTAGTTTCTACATAATTCCACCACAAATTTACAGTCTTGTGCTTCTATGCCCAGCTATCTCTACTAACTCGATCTCGGTTATTTCTACTAACTAAATCTATCTTTCTCTATCTGTATTTATCCTGTTATGGTTTTCCACTGTCCTTTGTGCACAAACCTAAACCTAAATATCTATTCTTGCCATTACTGGGCAATGGGTTAACCTCTGTGTGCTTATTATTGTCTCCATGCATATCATCCATGCTGCAAACTAAATTTACATGGCAATAAAATATGCTTGTGGTTCCCTCAATATAATTTACAACTATGTTCTTCACCTAATAACCACTGTCCAAGGATTTGCAAAGGGAAGGACACAACTGTCTCTCCAGGTGGTTCTCCACCACTCTAAAATGTTGCAACGAAGCAATTATCCCTGATTTCCCTGGTAAGCCAATGTTACCCATCATTCTCCTGTTGACAAATAAAATCACCTGTCCCACGTCCTGCTCTTCCACTTTGCACCTGTCTCCTCCCTAAGGTCCACCGTCACTCATAGATTCCGCTTTCTCCCTGCTTTAACTGGTGTAGGTGCCCTTAAACCAACAGTGCCCTTAAACCATAACCAAATCAACTGGCAATATAACTGTTAAATATAAATGTTACATTTAACATTTAACTTTCCTAACTAAACTAGTCAGGCAGTGCCACACGACTAGGACTTAGCCTTATTCATAATCCTGTCAGTCTCTTTACTTCAGTGATTGCAGTCTCATAAACAGTCAGTGCACATCTAATATAACACATCAAACCAAACTGGAGGTGCCCCAATTTGAATTTACCTGATAAATATTTTCTTTAGCCCCATAACTTGTTCTTTGTCATCCCTGTATGCCCTCAATAGAGAGAGAGAGAAGTAATATTCTGCTGCCTCTCCCTGCCTACACCCCACTCTGCTGCCTCTCCACTGCCTACAGGCCTAATTATCATGTTAATTGCCATCTTAAATGCCACTGGTGAAGCAGAACCCAAATGTCTTCCATAAGAGAAGATGAAGAATTGAGGAAAACCACATGTAGGTTCTACATGTCTTACTTTGCTGTCTGAATCTGATGCCAAAAAACTGCTATGCTCTATACAACCTGCAAATCCCCTAGTCCCCTGCCTTTTGCATTAATGTATGAATTATTCTCTTTCAAATATGTAGCAGTCTCCACATGATCTTCTAAAGAAGGGCCTGTAAACCAAAACTGATCAATACCTACAGCATCCTTCACTTTTTGTATGAGAATACCCAGATTTCCACTCTTTTGGAATAATCAATTTTTTCCACCTACAACCATCATCTATAAAGCTTCAAGATTTAAAACTACAAAACTTTTATACAATTGATATGGGACTACATTATGTCCTGGTGTAGAAGCTGCCTTTGCATGATTCACCATGTCTGCTTTTTTGTTTGTTTGTTTTTGCAGTTTACCATTAATAAAAAAAAAAAAACTTTTTTGACTAATCCTAGGCGTTTCACTGAATTGCCACAAAATTGTTTGCAATGCAATGTTTTCAGTAAAAAAACTAAGTTTATTAAAAATTTATACTTTAAGTACAACAAGGATGCTACATGTCAGTCATTCACTGTGATGAACTCAGTGTGCTGAATTATTTACAACTGTAGTCATGGTAAACTTTGGCATATCTTTGGGGAATGTTATTAGCCCTACATTCTGTG
Organism: Brachyhypopomus gauderio; assembly: GCF_052324685.1. Taxonomy (NCBI): domain Eukaryota; kingdom Metazoa; phylum Chordata; class Actinopteri; order Gymnotiformes; family Hypopomidae; genus Brachyhypopomus; species Brachyhypopomus gauderio. The sequence goes on along the minus strand of NC_135214.1, from coordinate 26,630,208 downwards.
GATAACTGAGGCATTTTGTGCAAATTGGCCTCTGGGGGCTGCTACAGTGGTTACTGAGGTATAAATAAGATAAAACAAATATTTCTTGCTTTGTTTTTTAAATAAAGTATAAAGTCATGTCACAACGCAAAGTTCTTTAGGACTGATAACACAAATCTTTCTAAAAATCACATGTAATCAGTGTATTTTCACCAAACCAGAAAAAAAAAAACATTTCACCACTTAATTCACTTCTTGTAGCAGTTCAGGTCTCAACTAAACACATTTAACAGACATATTAAACAACTTGTTAAAGGGCTCCACTAAGTCTGGTTCAGTCTGATTTGGTATTACAGGAAATTTATGCTATATTACAATAAGGCTTGCACTACTTGCAAGATGCTTGGACCCCAGGATCACTATTCGTGGCACTGTTTTTTTTTTTTTTCCCTCCCATTTACTTTTGTATCTCACTTTGTTAAATGATCTCAAAAATTGTCTTTGGGTTGTACATGTGCCTTTAACCATACATTCCTCAGACCTTATTTTAAAAGCAAAAGAACATTTGGTTTCTTGTGATTCCTGTCTCTCCTCATGCATTTGGTGCTGATCAATACACTGATGTAAATATTAACCTTCCCTGTGTGCAGTATTCTACGACTGAAAACTACACCAGAACTGTGGAACACAACTAACAAGTGAATGTACCGAAAAAACTGTAGCTGTGCATTGTCCTGAAGTAGAGATCAGTGAGATTTATTTCCTGTAAATGTGACATATATTGATGAAAGATCAGATGAAAGTCGTATTGTGATGTGACTCCCTGGATGTAAGGTTTCAACTTAAAGTATATGAATCCAGCTACACCCAACTACTGTACTAACTTATTCAAATGGTTCAATTGTCTCTTGGATGAAATGTCCAGCAAATGCACATCTGGACATACTATGAAAATTATCCCCTAGGTTGATGATTTAAATTGTACTTTACTCACATACTTTAAAGAAACAAATGTTTTCTATTATATGACTTTTTTTCCTTTGGGACTTGAAGCAATAAAAACATCTACACAATGCATTTAGGAATACTTGTAAACCAATTATTAATACTGTTTATTCAATCAAGCAGTGTCAAATGTTAAGAAGAGTGTCAAAGCAAGATTTTTTTTTTCATTTTACAAATGATTTATGTACATCAATATGACTGTGCATTCACATTACATTTTGCAGATAATTCTTCTGAATACCCTAAGAACTCTGTGCAACATTTTGTTTTCTATTCAAGAATTAACAGGCCTCCATGGGGTTTTTGATTCCATTGTTTAAAAGCCTTCATACTGTAAGCATGTCATAACTACAGTTATGTCTTTGACCTCTTCTTTTACTCCTCTCATAAAGTGGCACTGCCTCCACATGCTTTGTCTGAAGTGACAGAGAGGGTCTTTCAGTTGTACGAGTTGCAAGATTTGGGTTTGGCTGAGTTGATTGTAAAAAGAAAATGTGTGTGGTGGAGGTGGAGGAGAAAATCTTGACAATCTTGTCTGGGATATCTACAAAAGTGTTATTATACTTAGATGTGAATTTGTATTACTGAACTGCTTAATGGTGCATTCTTTGAGTAGGGCTTATATTGTGGTTATACCTATTCAAAGTGGAGGAGCTACATCTAAGTCTGATGTGCTTGGTCGCAGGCAATAGTACACAAAGCAGAATAGTTGTTATAGTTGTAATGCATTAAGATTAACTGTACCAGAGTCATGCATACTAGATATGTTGATGACCTGTTCCCATGCACATTGAGACAGTATAGCAGCTCAGTGTCAAGGTTTTGTGTATGCGCATACTTGTTTGTCTATGTGTCTCTGAACATTTGGTACAGGTATGTTTGTGAGTGCCTTCCTTAAGTATCATGTAATTCTGTTGCTGATGCCATTCGCACCTTATGCTAATATGTTTGTGTCTCTTGTAAAATGATGAGTGTCAACATACAAATATAAAATTAATAATTTAAAATTAACTTATTTTATTTTCACTAGCTGAAATAAACCTATAGGCAGATGAAATTATTGGCTTGTTTTCTTTCCAATATGTCTGTCCTAAATCGATACACTTCTGAAATGCTCAAATTCTCTTTCTCTCTCTCTCTCTCTGTGTATGTGTGCGTGTGTGTATGAAAGTATGCACATTTCTAACAGGCGCTGTATAGTGATATGGGAAAAATCAAAGATCAAATTATCTATTTTTATCAATCACATCATACACCATTACATCACTTCTGTGTGTCTTGGACTGTATAGTGCTATAGGTAGCATGTGAAAACGCCCAAATTTCACAATATTAAGAGATACAGTACAGAAATGATCCAGTTCTCTGTATGTTTCAAATGTGGACTGCATAGTGCTATGAATGGCATGCAGAGAAATCCACTTTCATAGCACCCTGCATTAAGAAAAATGGTTGTGGGGTTAGGTGTTTGGTCGTATGTGGCTTTAAAAGTTGTACTTTTCCTAATGATAAACAGCTACTTTTCCTAAGTATTACTTCACATACCAAGGGACTATCAAAGTACAGTATTGCTAATTCACTAGTGCCATCTACTGGTTATAGTCAGAATATACCTGTGAAATGAAACGCTAATTTCAATAGAAGAGGGTTTTCTATCACACCTTTCCTTACCTCTTAACCTTATGAAAGACTCCACGTTTTTATTCTCGTTAGTCCTCCGTCTCTTTCTCATAGCAAATACATTACTGAGTCGCAAAAACATTACTGAGTCGTCATTTTTGCATAGTAAACTTTTTTTGTAAAACGGATGGAGACTGTTGCTAACATCTTCATCATCTCCGATGTCAAAATATTCATCCAAACGTAAAAATAACCAACAGTTCACAAAGCAATGTTTTCTAATATCATATTTACGTTCGTCGTTCTGAACGTTGTCGCCGAGAAAATGAACGAATGTCTTCTCACACAGGCCATGTTACACCTCATACTATCCGCTACGACACTATTCTGACCCCGGGCTTTGAGAAGATGGCAGAAAGAGACAATAGTTGCGTTGTTTTACCGTCTGACCCACGATACGACCTGCTGCCAGATGCGCTTTACAGTACGCTATTGGATACGTACTGAGGCGACAGTAATTTTATTGTCCCTAATAGTCCTCTCAGTCTGGCCTTTGAAAGGAAGAAAGAAAAAGAAAATTGTAAGCGTCGTTTCGCAAACCTCACCGCATCTATTGAACTTTAGGCTTCAGAACTTTGGGTTGTTTTATATTTAGCAAATTGCTACATGTGAAATAAAGATTATAAAATAACGTATGCCAGTAAAAGTAACTTGTGTCTTCCAGCAGTATTAATTTTTGACGTTCCGCTGTTAAATTCTTATTACAGATTGTCACTATTGTCTGTTTTCGCAAAAACAGATGAGGCTTCCCAAGACAGAAGTTAAAGTTGTGCCCGCTAAACTCTCAAATGGGGGCGGTGCCGCAGCGCAGAGAAAACTACGCACATCTGAACAAGGTGTACGGAAAATACCACACTGCAGCTGCGCTCGTAGGATACATTACACCAAGTTACTTTGCGAACTGTCAGTGCTGTACTACATACACTTTATTTTGAGTCACGAGTATTAAAACGCTTAACCATTATAATATATAGACTATTTGCAGGTGCACCTTAGTTCTACCACAACGCAGAATCTTTGGGGTTTTTTGAGGACCTACAAATATGGGGGCGCATGGATGTGTGTTTAGACGGTACTGGATAGCTGTTTATAGTGTTTTAGTGTGTTTTTCTGAAGTTTGTATCCCGTGGGCCGAGGCCGGATGCGAGAAGAGAAAGTCGCCTAATTGTTGTACTGGTAGAAATAACGATTGTTTCGAATACACCAAGGAGAAGACCATATGCTACTGTGATGAATACTGTCGGAAAACCGGTGATTGCTGTGAAGACTATGAGCAAGTGTGCCAAATATACGGTGAGTTTCTCTAGTATATCCCAGATGAAGTTGCTGGACCTCTGGTTAATGGTATGGTTACTATATCAATATATTCTTTTTATCTTGACAAACTAGAGTAGATTTACTGTATCCAACCGACAATCGTGTTTCGATTTTTAAAGGTTATTATGCCTATAGAATTTGATGTTTCGAGTTTCTCATATATTAAAAGGGTGACGTCTGACTGAATAGCAAATAGCAAACTTATGTTCTATGTGCCTAAAAGTTTTAAAATATTTAACTTTAAACGAACTGCATTTGGGCTTTGAGGTGGTTTTAATTACTCTCCTCAGTAAGAAAACAGCGTTTGTGCGCTGCAGATTCCAAATGAGTTCTGTACTGCACTTCATAAGCTAAGATATCAGTGACGTTGCATGGACACAGGAGAGAATTGTGACATACGACGTTGTATATGATTTGAAAGCATCTTATGAAAATGACAGACAGAAAACTTCTTCAAAATAAGAAAATACAAAACATTTGAACATACAGTATATTTGAAAAACAACGCGTTTATTTAAATCAACACGCTCACAGTAAAAAGGCGCTACGATTACTTATTTTTTATTCGAAAGAGGAACCACAATGATAGTAAATGTCCAGTTATGGTTTTAAGACATTTTGAATAATATACTGTAAGCACATTGTTTGGATTTGAAAATATTTGTAGATGAATTTCATTCAGTTTGCAATGAGACTTGGGCGGTTTTTAAGCCCTCGCCACAAATTTAGGTAGCACTACAACATATTATCATATTTTCATATAGGCTAACATATTAGGCTATGACCTCTCCATGTGCGTTTTGCTCAATTCCTACTTCGCTTTGCGCAAGGGTTGGTGCAACAAAATGGGAGGTCCACACTATAAGGTATCGCTAGTATAGTATTTTTTGTAAAAGGACCACGTTGAAAAAAGCGCAATCTGATAATGTCGTTTAACCAGATTTATGCATACAGGACATATCAGTTTCAGTCAAGTAATATTGTTCTTGGTATCTTATGGCAGTATATGGATATGATCGCGAACAATTAGGTCTAATTCTTTTTAAGATGTAGCTCAGCAGCAAATTTAATTGAAATCCTAACTTTAACCTCATCTTGTGTATAAAAAGATGATTCAGGTAGATTTAAATGTAACAGTATCCACACCTGTTGGTCTGTATTATTTTCTGAGATGCGTCAAACAATAAGGTACAGACCTTGCATTGGACAAAGCACAGCTGTTTAAACGTGTAAAACAAGTATGATTCACTTAAAGTAATTTATAATCAATCAGTCAATCTCAATTTATTTATATAGCACTTTTTACAACAGTTGATGTCACAAAGCAGCTTTACAAGTGTCCAGGGCAGTGGGTTTATCCTTCATCCATAGCTGGTTGCAGGAGGTGGCTGAAACAGGGTGAATAGCAGGCTCGTCTCCTCGTCTCAGTATTTCTCGGGTAGGAGGGCAGCCATTTGGAAAAAGAAAAGAGAAAATTAGCTCTGTATGTATCTGTATATATGCGGGACAGGAGAATAAAAACATTTCTGAAGTGTGGCAGCAAATCCGGCATTAAATTATTACAGCCTAGCTAAAAAGGGCAGAACCAGAAGGTAACACAGACTTGGGGGCATTCTGAGATAATGGCATCCATCCACAAACTTGAGTTATCACATGTCATGCAGTGACAGGTTGACAGCACCATTGCTGTTTACCATATTGCGGTTTACCATAAAACCCTTGCCTCATGAAACCCTGGATCTGTAACCTTTATCTAAGGGGGCACATTAATTACCAAACGCTAAACTAAATAAGTAAGTTTTCAACCTAGACTTAAAGATTAAGACTGTGTGACAGTCCCAGACACATTCTGAAAGTTTATTCCATAGGTTACCTTATTAATTAATGGATTATCTTATTAACTAATAAGAGGCCAGCACCCTGTGATCTTCGTGGACGTGGGGGTTCATAATAGGAGAAATCAGGAGGTAATCAGGAGCAAGCCTGTGCAGTGCTTTATAAGTCAGAAGAATTTTAAAATCAATACAGAATTTAAGTGGGAGCCAATGCAGGGCTGATAAGACTGGCCTGATATTATAGAATTTTCTAGTTCTAGTTAGAGACAACTCTGGCTGTGGCATTTTGAACTACTTGAAATTTATTCCTGTTTAGGCATCCTGACAGTAATGAGTTACTGTAGTCTAATCTGGAGCTAACAAAGGTGTGTACTAATTTTTCTGCATCATGCTGGGATAATGCATTGATAGCTTGGCAATGTTGCAGAGATGTAGAAAAGCTATCCTAGTAGTATTATCTATGTATTTGTCAAATGATAGAACAGAGTTGAATATGACGCCGAGATTTTTGGCTACTGGCTCAATTTTTCCAAAGTTGGATGTCATCTGCATAGCAGTGACAGTTGACACCATGTTTGTTTATAACTATGCCCATTGGTAGTATGTATAATGTAAAGTAAATAAGAGTGGTCCTAAGATGGAGCCTTGCCGGACCCCATATTTCACTATTTCACTTTTGAATGTTTGGAGGGCTCTACAAACTGAGAGTATATCAGTTATCAGTATATCAGTTATATTATATATAACTGAGTATCATTAGCATAGCAATGTAAGCTAGCAGATGCCCACGGAACAACATCAGAATAAACACTTTTACTAGATAAGGGCAATTCACAACCAAAAACAAAACAGGCAGAGGTCTGAAAACAGAAAATAGTAAACTAGGCAAAACTGAAGGGCAAATCCAAATATCATAGAAAAGAAGCAAACAATAGTCAATAACAGAATTAACAGGGAAAAGAATACTGTTCAGTATCCTTAACAAAGAGATGGAAATGAATCTCCATCCATCCATCCATTCTCATCCGCTTATCCGGGTCTGGGTCATGGGGGCAGTAGCCTAAGCAAAGGTTTCCCTCTCCCGAGCCACCTCTTCTAGCTCTTCTGGGGGGATACAGAGGCGTTCCCAGGACAGCCAAGAGATATAATCTCTCCAGCGTGTCCTGGGTCTTCCCCGGGGTCTCCTCTCAGTTGGACATGCCCGGAGCATGTCCGGACCACATGACCGAACCACCTGAACTGGCTCCTCTTTATGTGGAGGAGCAGTGACTCTACTCAAAGTCTCTTCTGGATGACCATGCTCTGTACCTTAACTCTAAAGGAGAGCCCGGTCACCCTACAGATAAAACTAATTTCAGCTGTGGGAGAGGAAAACCTGGGCTTCTTTGCTTAGGCTACTGCCCCTGCATACCGCCCTCTCTGGCGTATGTCCTTAAACCTTAAGCTCTGTTGCTGCAAGCCATTCCAGTGTTTTATCATCCAGGTCCATTAAACCACGAACACCATTCGGTGGCCGAAATCTGGGGCAGTTAGTCATCACATGTTCCACTATCTGTAATGGGTCCCCACATTCACAGTGATGATGATGATGATGATGATGATGAATGTTCAATTTATATAGCGCCTTTCTAGATACTCAAGGTCGCTTTACAATTTTAACACAGGTACAACTCTTACACTACCAATTACACACCGGCGAGAAGCGGCAGCCAATTGCGCACAGCGTACTCTCTACCGGGATCCAGAGCCCCCTGGGGGACTGAATGGGGTGCAGGAAGGGGAGAGAGGACAGACCCTATAGTAGCAGAGCACCATCCACCACTGGGCATACAAACACACACATTGTTTTATCAACACTGAGCTTGAGATGCCAGTTCTTCAAATAAGATGACAGGATGTCCATGTCCTTGGAGAGGCCCTCCTCTACTGCTTCCCAAGATGGCTTACTGAGTAAAATGGCCAGGTCGTCTGCGTAGCAGTACTTCCGAGATGTTGTTACAGGTAGATCGTAAATATAGATGTTGAACAACATTGGTGCCAGCACTGAGCCCTGTGGGACTCCGTTCCTGAGCTTTCTCACCCTGCTACTTTGGCCATTGCTGGTGTGTAGCCTGAAGCTGCGGTTGCTCAGCATCTCCATAATGAAGCTCAGTGTCGTAGGCAGCTGTGAGGTCCAGGAAGACGGCACCAGCTTTCTCTCCTGCCTGAAAGCTATCCTCTATGTCTTGGCCCAGGAGGGTCACCTGGTCTGTTGTTGATCTCCCACTTCGAAAGCCAGCTTGTTCTTTAGGCAGCTGGGGGTCAATTACTGGGGTGAGGCACGCCAGGATGAGATGTTTGGGGAGCTTGCATGGTACACAGAGCAATGAGATGGGCCGATATCCCTTAGGGTCATCACTTGGCTTGTTTGGCTTCAGCAGGGCTATTACCTTCGCGCGACACCAGATCTTGGGCACCTTTAAGTACTGAAGGCATGCAGAGAAGAAGGAACAGAGCCAATCAGTTACCTTCTTGCCTTGGTGTTTTATGCACTCAGAGTGAATGCCATCTATGCTTGGTGCCTTGCCAGTCTTCAGGCATTGGATTGCCAAATCAAGTTCTTGCGTCGTGAAGTTGGTAGATAGGTTAGAATCACACCCTGGAGCCCTAAGGAGCTCATGGACTCTTGCTGATGTCTGTCGAGCGGAGTCCTTGTCTGCATTAGGGCAGTGGCCATTACTCAGCAGGAGCGATGCGATGGAGTGTGCAGTGATGGGACATTGTGCTGGAGTTGTTGACCTACCGGTTAGTTTGTTCAAGGTCTGCCACCCCTGTCAGCTGGAATGTGTGAAGTCGATTGACTCCACCATCTCGATCCAGCATTTCCTACGCTTCTCTGTTAGCCTGCAGAGTAGATCATCTGCTGCTTTGTCCCTGTCTTCGCTGGTCTGTGCTTCCGTGTGGGAGCGAAGTAGGTTTTCACATGTTTGGTCCCAGCAGGGGACATAGGCCTTGCGTACACCACGGGGGATGTTATTCTTGGCGGCGGCCAGCAGCATCTTGTAGTATGAGTCATAGGCATCATTTAGGTTGTTAAAACACGGGGGTAATAGGCCGGCGGCCGCCTGGCTGACTTGTTCGGTAAAGCCTGCCCAGTTTGCTTTCCGAAAATTCCACCTCTTGACAGCCCTCCCCTACACAGGCTGAGCCAAAGACGTGGTAGTAATAAGCGACGGTCGATGGTGTGACCGAGGAAACATGTTCAGAGTGCGTCTTATGGGGAGTGGTTGGTTGTTATGCCATTTTGCAAATGCCAGGTCTGAATTGGTAGTACTATTCCAGCGGGCAGAGTAGAATGTACATGGTTCCTTTGGGTCATATAGGAGGGTTGCATCTACAGTTGAGGCCCAGTTTACCAGGACTTCGCCATCGCTGTTGGAACTGCTGTAACCCCAGACTGTATGATGGCTATTAAATTCGCCAGTGTACACAGTAAGAGCTGGGACATCTGGCAGGGACGATGGAAACAGTTTACTGGGAGGTGGTTTGTAGATGTTGACAATGGTGATATCATATACTTTCGTTATTAACCATTCCATCTCTGCCCCCTCTGGGGATTGCCCAGCAGCTGACCATGCCATGTCTTTGCGAACAAATGTTGCAATGCCATGATGTTTATTGGCAATGTAACCAGCCAAGGTGAACCCTGGAACCCTCAGCATGTTCTTGTTTTCCATGTGGGTCTCCTGCAGGGTGATCACTGTTACATTGTTCTTGTTGACTATTTGCTCAAGGGTGGCGAACGTAAGTTGTTGAGCGCTACTACTACTAAAGCGTAGTAACACTACGCTTTAAAATTAATTATCCCGTCTCTCGTTGAGTACGATATGGCTCAGGGATTCCGTGTCATGCATCGCCGTGCTCAGGGTCCTAGTGCCTCTAGAATTAATGGCCCGATGAAGGTAATTTAAAAAACCAGGACATTTCCTCACTTTAACAAAAAAACCTGGGACGCCGGACGTGAAATACGGACATGTCCCGGGAAATACGGACGTTTGGTCACCCTAGATAAGTATATGTAAATGAATGGATGGCTAAATAAGATTTAAACCAGTAAATGGCTACAACCCTAATCACAACATTTTTAGACTATCTAGTCAAATATGATGTGATTGCTGATATGTGGTGTCAAATGCTGCACTGAGATCAAGCAATATAGGCAACAATAAACAACCCTGATCAGATGCCAATTGCGTGCTTTCTTCAATTGCTCTCTTTTAAATTGCGAATATGATCATTATACTATGGTCCTAATCTAATTTTTTCCCAATTTTTTATTTGTAATTGAAGCAGGATCATTGAGTGTAGAATGAAATGTTGGTTCTTAGCATTCAGTCATGTGATTATGTTCTGAAGGATTTTGAGGGTATTCAGTCAAAAGTGATAAATCTGGGAGTTCTACAATAAATCTAGGTGATTGCGTATCTGGTGTGTTTGGCAAAGTCACTATATTGTGCATACTTCAAATGAAATGAGGGAATGGTCTGACATGGAATCAGACTGGGGTAGTATGACTATGTTCTCTGTGTCTATACCATATGACAACACTAAGTCAAGTGTATGTCCAGCACATTGAGCGAAAACAATTGATAGTGTAGAACTAAAGGCTGATCTTAAAGTGTCTTGATTTCAATATTCACTATGAAAGTGAATATTGAAATCAACAACAATAGTTATTTCTACCAAAGTGAGTAGATTAGAGAAGAAATATGCAAACTCTTTAGTAAATTCTAAACCGGGTCCTGATGGCCTGTAGATCCCAATTAGTGAAAAAGGCTGAGTGGGCTTCTTTTTATGGCTACATTATTTATGTTAATAAAAGGATTTCAAAAGATTGAAATCAGAACCAGCTTTCTGAATTACATTTAATGCTTCATTATAAATAACTGTGATTCTGCTTGCACAGCCAGTTATTTGAGGGTGGTGTACATAGCTGTAGTCAGTAGGGCTGGCCTCTTTTAAAGCTATGTACTCATTTGGCCCGATTCATGTTTTTGTTAGAGAGAATAGGCCTATATTAAATCTATGATTGACATTTATTTCATTTACGATTAGCGTGTTTTAGATGTTTGGAATCTAATGTTTTGTAATGCTAGCTTCAAATCAAAGCTGCTGGCAGTTTTCTGTGTCATTTACCTTATTACTAATCATGTTTTTAGCACTTGGTTATCCATATTTCTGATTAATGCAGGGAACAGACAGAGTGTCAGTATGGTGAACCATGATTGATGTCTTGTAGCAATCAGCAGACAGTTGGTTTAGCCTCTTTGCCTCCTGGCCTCCTGTTCTGGATTGTCATTGATTAAGTAATTAACATAAGATTGCTGCTGTGTTCAATATAGCCTACAAAATACTACTGGGTACTGATTGGTCCCCAAATCAGTCTGCTATATGCAGTATGTAACAAAAGAAATACATTTTTCCAGTATGATATGATTCCCGGATGATGTATTACTTCCAACAATATTCCAGTATTTTATTCTAGTACCAATGCTCTTCATGGTGCATTGCATCCCAGGATGCAACAGTGACAGCAAATCTTTCCCAAGGAGGCAGAACCTTCGTATATTCATGTGACTTTGCGTTTCTCGCATACTGGATACAATACTGCATACTACTACAGGGACCGTATGAGTGTAGTATGAAGTATACTGTATGTAATAGTCCATTTCAATCAGAGCCTGTGAGTGAAGAACCCTCCATTGTATGCTGTATGCTATCCCGCCCTAAAAGACTAGGCTTGCCCTCAAACTTAGGCAAATAATTTATGAACCCCACATTGATTTATGAGCACAATGTGCAATTCCACATTGTTTTATGAGCACCACTTGGACATGCAGAAGTTTAGTAAAAACGTCTGTATGTTATATTGCACGCCACATTATGGGTTATGGCCTTTCCTGACATGCATCTACTATATTAATCTTTTTCATCTGACTGGTGAAGGGTATTGTTAGGTCTTAGGTGAATGACAATCTTTGATTAATTATTCTTGCTTAGACTTTAAGATTACCATACCTGTTATTGTGACGAGTTGTGCTGCTTTGTATAAAAATGCTACTGTAACGAGACTCAAAAGCAGATTCATGCTATTCTATCAAAATATCATAACTCATAGTATTTTCCTCACACATAGCTAAATACAATTCTGAAACTTTGACTATTCTATAATTAAAAACAAAATTCAGTGAACCACTCAAAATTTGTAAATAACATAAAAACATCTTTGGTCATGACCACTATATACAGTATGACTTCTTCAGTGTGCAGAACGCAGCAGACATTTAGCTCTGTCCGTCATTAGCAATAGCAAAGTGCAGATAAATTACTAGTTTGACAGAGAAGATTCTTGTGCTAGAGGTGAGTATTCAGACTTTGAAGTGACACATCCCCACCAATATATAAGTCAATATTGTAACTCACAATACTGTGAGTTACACTAAATCTTTATGGGATGTACACAACTGGAAATGGAAATCCCTAATGTTATGGAATAGGAATAATGAGAAAATTAATAAACTGCTAGGAGAACAGTAACAACTAGAATGTCTAAACAGTGGTGTCTCAAAATCACGAAGCAGCCTTTGAAGACTAGAAATAAATGTAATTCCTCATCTCTCATTATCCAGATGTGGCCAAATGAATCCATATGGAACTGTCAGTCAAGTGTGCCCTTCTTATAGCAAAATGATAGCACAGGTCCAGAAATGTTTCAGTGGCCCACCAACTGTATTTCAGTTCATATGTGTAGTAATATAGTAAGACAGAACATCATTGTTTGATTCTTGGTCATGGCAGTAAGAAATGGAACATTATTAGGATAGCAGGCCTATATCAAAGTTGGGGCCTCAGTCAAAGCAGCTGGTGGCTATGCTATAAATAGAAATTAGGCAGGAATTAGTGAACAGAATCCAGATAGGCAAACACATGGTGGATGAAGCATGAAAGGTTCTTATGATAAAAAAAGACAAGGTAGTCACCTTCCCGCACTTTACCTTGCCTCTCACACAAATTCACATACACACATACACGTTCACTTGGGAATAGAATGGGAAGTAATCAGTGTTTACGTAGTACAGTGCAGAAACCATAAAACATGGAGACATCGATGCTTCTTGAAGGCATGTTGAGTGCCATAGTCAGTGGGCAGTAACCTCCAGGTATTCCTCATCCCTGTAGCCCACTCTGTGATTACAGCAACCTGTTACTCAACCCCTATCAAATGAAACTGCCTGCCCACAGCATTCCTAGTTTTTAACTGAAACATCTCTGCTGTCCCATATCAACATCTTCACAGCAACCAGTTACACAGTATAGAATATGTAAAGAGTGGTTATAAGAATATAAGTTCTATTAATGTGGTGTTATGTAATAAGGTCAATAATAACAACATTTAAACTTTTTAGCATTTACATTACATTTTTTCCATCATCATGTTAACTCAGTCAAGTTCCTCTTTATGGTCTATATTCAATCATTGTGTTATGTAGATTGCTGGACTAAAGGAAATGATGGGCATTGCATTTTTGGATGGATAATTTTGCCCCTTGTTTTTTTTAAGGCAGTCATTCTTTTACTTTGGTATAGTTGGTGACAATCTCTGCATGCAGGACAGAAGAAGAGAAGAAGATGACTGAGCATAATTAGTCACTTATTAACACTACCCACGTCAGCCTGTTAGTAAAAATAATTCCTAATAGAGTAAAGGACTCAAACATGCTTGTGTGTGTGTGTGTGTGTGTGTGTGTGTGTCATAGAGAGAAAATGTGAGGGAAAGAGGTAGGGCTGCCATGATTAGTCGACTAGTCACGATTATGTAGACCCCCCATACTCAAATAGCGGCCTATCCGCTCTTATTTTGAAATCGCGCACCGCGATCTCAAGACAATGCCGGGGATTGTGTCGAAGTGTCGTGCTTTTTTTTTCTTCTTTCAATCTGCCTTTCTGTCCTTGACGCACATGCGCAGTAGTGGAAACGACATCCCAGGACATTATACAGACAGGCTCTGGTATCGTGGCTACCCGGCGACGGAACTCAAAGTGTGGCATTACTTTAATAGAATGAAAGAAAAACACGTGCAATGCAATATCTGCAAGGCAGAACTTGCCTTGCACGGCAGCACAACCGCGATGCACGAGCACCTGAAGCATGTTGTGGCTGATTGTGAGACTGATGAAGAGGGTCATCTCAGTAATCTAAATCGCTAGTTAGCCGCTAAAATTAGCATAAACAACTTAGTACTTACTCATCGTTTTAGCTGTAAAAGTTAACATTAACAATGGCGATTTGTTTCATTAGCCTTAGCACGCATTCATGTGTTTTCTGTAACATTAGTGAGACAAAAACTTAATTTTTGTGAATAATTCCTTAGTTTCAGTTACCTACCTAATTTGATTTAAATGTAGCTAAGTTTGATGCCAGAGACAAATGAAATAAAAACCAAAAAATATATATTTATTAATGTATTTATTTTAGTGTTGTTTAAGCCAGTGCCTTATCCTTATTTTAGCTAATAATAGTTTGTTGCAACAAGCTGCATATTTCATTAAAGGTTTAATGAACTATGATATAAATTGTTTTTATTTTTAGTTAGCATATAGCTGAAATCTAATGATGGTTATATAATAGTAGCTGCATTCTAGTGCGATAAGCTGTGCTTTATATTCAATTAACATATGATCCGATTAGTCGACTAATCATAAAAATGTATCGGTGATTAGTCGACTATAAAAATAATCGTTTGTGGCAGCCCTAGAAAGAGGAACAGAAGTTGATATATGTGTGTACAAGAAAGTTTGTTTTATGTTTGTTATATGTTTTTGGGCAGTGTAGAGCATGCACTGTATGTTAAGATGACTGTAAGATTGTCAGAGCATGAGGAGATTATCATATTGATGGCTGAAAGCATGACACTGGTAAAGTCCTGACAACACCCAGGAACAGGGAGAGTGAAAAATGAGAGGAAGCCTAAAGTTAGTAGAGAAACTAAATGTAGCTAGCTAGGTATTTAGACATAAACTAAGTTGTGTTAAATGGTTTTTAAGCCTTAGCTTCTGTATAAATAGCTAGCAACCTAGCAACATTTAAAGATCATTTAGCTTATCCATGATATACGCAGCGACTAAGTGAAAAGTAAGAGATTTATCATGGGTAAGCTAAATGATGCAGTATGTCTCAATTTTTTCCACAAAATAGGCTGAACATAACCTGGTAAAAGACCAACGGAATAACCTTGTATGTTTTAACTAGAATTGTGTTATACAGTATCTCCTTATGTAGAAAGGGACTAAATTAGAAAAACTCTTTAAATGTAGTGGGGGTTCCTTGGACCCCCTTAGGCCCCCCTAAATGAGATGTTGCATGAGACACATAATTTTTGTGAATGGCAATAAACTGGCACCACATTTCCAACTTAGTGACTTTGTTGCTATATTTAGCGAGTATTCCGACCCTTCTAGCTATTGTTTTTAGGGGGTTGCGTCATTTAATGACTTTCAGCTACTTTTTTGCTCTATAGTTCTTTCCAAAAATGAAATTCTACTTAAAACAATGAGGTTTTGTTTAGTCTATTTTGTGAAATCATTTTGAGACATACTGCATTATTTACAGGGTTGCCAACTCTCACGGAATGAGCGTGAGACACACGCATTTGACTGTCTTCCAGAGGTGGGAACTCGAGTCACATGACTTGGACTCGAGTCAGACTCGAGTCATTAATATTAAGACTTTTGACTTGACTTGAAAAAATATTCAGAGACTTAGACTTGACTTGGACTTTTACACCAATAACTTGGGACTTGAATTGGACTTGAACCTGTTTACTTGCAAAGACTTGATTTTTTTCCCCCAAATCTAAATTTTAAAACGCATATTAATATTTATAAAGTGCGCCCCATTCATTTCATTTCCGTCCTTCTGATGCAGACCGGTCCTCTGCTTTTCCACACTCTGTACGTTGTGTGTGTGTGTGTGTGTGCATGAGCTGCAGCACAACCAATCAAATGGGGGGGTCAGCGAACGTGAATTGTTACCGGGCGGGGTGTAAAATGGACACAAATTAAGTATTATATCGTATATCGTATTATAAGTATATATAGTAACTCATTGAATCATAGATAAGAATCAGAGGTAAATAAACTAGATTTTTTTTTTCGGCGTGAGAAATCGGATGTGTGGCGTGAGAGCGTGTGAAGACGGTCAAATGCGTGTGTCTCACGCTCAATGCGTGAGGGTTGGCAACCCTGGGTTCTGTATCTGAACTCAGGGAAGAGAGCCTCTCTCTGTCACCATCATATCCAGTTCTATCTCAGCATGGATTTTGTATTTGAAGACATCTACGTCGAGAAAAAAATATATTGACAAAAGTGGAGCGAGTTTTCAGCTATGGCCTCATCGTGCACAAATGACATACAGACTTTTGGCCAGTTTGGTCTTTTGCAAATGCAAAGCAGAATAGTTTACTGAAATGTCTAAAGTTTCATTCCTGATTCCTGTTAATTGTTCAGTTCTTATTTTTGTTTGTCTTGTGTCACTCACACATGGACACACATGTTCTCCAAGAAACCAGATAAGAGAAGAGAGGGAAAAATGCTGTTATGGTTCTTTGTATTGTACTGTGAAAATATCAGCACTTTTTATTTGAACATGGAGTTCTACTTATGACTTTTTCACAGAATATTTATTTCTGGAAAATTGTAGTTTAAAGTATGAATATTTTTGCAGCTAATTTTAACAAATTGAACTGTGCAATAAAGAGGTGTAATTTAAATTTTTTTATACTTCGTGTTTTCAGTTGCACATGTTTTATCAAGATTTGAGGAGAATACAGATTTAAAAAAGAACACATGTCTATTATTTACATTTAACATATACCTGCAACATTGGTTAAAAAAAAAAAAAAGACTCGAAAGGACTTGAAATTCCAAGTTTCAGACTTGGGACTTGACTTGACTGTTGCCTGTCTTGACTCGAGACTTGACTTGACTTGACTGTCTTTGCTTGAGACTTGACTCGGGACTTGAGGATAAAGACTTGGACTTACTTGAGACTTGCAAAACACTTACTTGGTCCCACCTCTGCTGTCTTCACACGCCATACATCCGATTTCTCATGCTGAAAAAAGGTTATCTAGGTTATTTATCTCTGATCTACATCTATGATTCAGTGAGTTACTAGTTCGCTCTGGAGCCAACCACTGGTGATCGATCGCTTTAGGTGTAGAGAGGAAATATATAAACATATAATAATGAATGTGTCCATTTGACACCCCCCGCCAAATAAACATATAATAATCAATGTGTCCATTTGATTTGACTCCCCCTCCCCCCAAATCAAATCTCACTCCAAGTGATTTTGAAAAGTTGGCAACCCTGTTATTTATTTTACCTGAGATAAAATCTTAGTTTTTACTTGGTAGTTGTTGCTTATAAGATACATGCTCTTTAATGTGAGTATTTAGATAGAAACTAAGGCTTAAAAAATCTGATCACAAAATCCCAATTAACACAAAAAAAATCTATTCTGGCTCTAAATTTAATACTTTGCCCAGAAACACTTCCATTGTGTTGTGGCCCACTTCCATTCCGACTGTATTTGCAGCATTTCTGAATTTACAGTGTGTTGTAGCATATGTGTTGAAATGTAGCATGTGTTACAGCAGGGCTCTCAAGTCTCACGCATTGAGCGTGTGACACACGCATTTGACCGTCTTCACACGCTCACACGCCACACCTCCGACGGCGAGAAAAAAAATCTAGTTTATTTACCTCCGATCCACTGGCAATCGATCGCGATATACAACGTATACAACCCCCCCCCCCCCCCCAGGGCATTTTTTATTTTGCAGCACAATAGGTTTCCTCGGCCACCGTACAGAAGGGTTAAAAACCCAATTCAGCAGTATTCAACAGTAACAATTCAGCAAAATATATGCAGCTTCTCTATATTTCTGGTTACATTGTAGACCAGCTTCATCTGCTATGGCTTCTTCCCTGTCACCATAGCTTCCCTCTCCAGTGTACTATTATGGAGTGTCTAGTGTGCCTGGCTATGGAGCCTGGCTACCATCTAAGCAATGGCTGTTGCTTGCATTCAGACTCAGGTCAACATGACTGAACCCAGCAGCATCACAGCTGATCAAGCTACTGAGGTGTATTGGCATTTTCTAGTCTATCACCTGTTTAAATTTACCCACATTTAAAATGACATTTTTATAGCCATAGTCAAATATCTACAAAATGTAGATTAGGGCAATTCAAATAACTATCATAGAGTGGAATCCTCAAACGTTGCAGCAAGGATGGCAATATTACAAACTCTCAACTGGAAACACCTTTGCTACAGATTGTTGTTAATTGTATTGGTTCACAAAGCAAGCACAGTGAAGCCCCGAGAGTTTATGTTGCAGCATGTCGGTGTTACTGTGAACCCACCTCTGCTATGTTCAAAACAAAACAGGCATCCTTTCACAGTTGCAGAGTCTGGAAGCAGTGTGGAATGCAGTATGCAGTCTGCCCTGTGTTTAGTGCTCCCTATAAACACATGTGTGTGTGTTTGTGATTCATTTGTGCAGAGGTTAGGCAATTGGCAGGATGGGGACATGAAATCTAACGTGCTGAAATAATGTTTTTAAAGAGCACTGGTCATTTTATGAGTGAAAAACACACAGCCCTTCCCATGTTCTCTCCAATCCTTCCGCACACCAGACCTTATGGGCTGAGCATTAATTAAGGCCTGCCAGTGCTGCTACAGCTGTTAATGCACATGCACATAATACAGGTGTGCAGTTATGAGAGGGTGTGTGTGTGTGTGTGTGTGTGTGTGTGTGTGTGTGTGTGTGTGTGTGTGTGTGTGTGTGTAAACTGAATGTATACACTACACACTTGTCAAACTTGGGTTTATTATCACTCATAATCTTGATACATAATGTATATAAATACTTAAGAACTACATGAAAGCCTCTTAGATGTTTGGGTGTCTCTGTGATTCTGTATAGTAATCTACCTTGTCATTACTATTAAATGCTCTGTTCCTCTGCATTAACAAAGAAATAATGCTTTGCCGAGTTAAGCCAAGCTTAGAACACAATAATCATGAAGCAGATCTATTTGTCTTGTCAGTTCACTTTACTGTGGTTTCTGTTGGGGTTTCAAAATTCAAAAATTCAAGGATTCAAAATCCTGTTTTTTTACATTGTGTGTGTGTGTGTGTGTGTGTGTTCTGAGTTATGAAGGGCAAATGTGAAATATATGTTGAGTCAAACCATTATTTGAAATTAAATAAAAAAGGAAAAGACAATTAAAAGTGTCAAAAACTGCACATTATATGCAACTATCATAATGTAATAGAAATGTTCACCTGTACTGTTTTGTCAAATATAAGAACATAGTTTTATGTGCATAAACATTATTTGAAGTAAACACAAAATAACTATGCTGAACTGCATAATGGGATGAGTCTACCCAGGATTGTAGGGGCTATCAGGGATTGGGGCAGACCCGCAGAACTAATGTAGTGGAATGTGAGGAATTTGACAACGGCTGTATGATGAGGTGCGTGTGTGTGTGTGTGTGTGTGTGTGTGTGTGTGTGTGTGTGTGTGTGTGTGTGTGTGTGTGTGTGTGTGTGTGTGTGTGTGTGCATGTATGTGTTGACAGAATTCCTATGGTGGAGGAGAATGGGAGTAAATGTGTAGTTCAAAATCGCTAGTAGGTAACACCAGAAATGCAACTACATGGACATTTAATTGCAGAAACACTGAATGCTCATATGCAGGAAAACATGCCATCATTATGCTCCCCATGTCCTCTGTCAGAGATCTATGGTCTTGAAACTTTTGTTGATCTCCAATAGGTTTGAAGAGGGTCAGCATGATCATGAAAAAGAAAACAACAATAATGCTCAAACTGAATTTTCTCATACTCTCAGCTGTCATATTGGACCCTTAAACAGCAATATTATATTGCACTTCAAGAAACCTAATGCAAACTTCCTGGTTCACATGCGATATGTAATATGACCTATGTCTTTGTACATTGTTTCAAGTACGAATCCTAGAGATTTTTTCTATATCAGTAAATTCTTTTGGGGAATATTTTAGGGTATACATATAAATAAATATAAATGTACATACATTAAACAGGATACTCTTTCAATTTTTAAACAGGTATGTTCAGCATTTAAATGCATAAACACTACAACAATTATTGGAAAAAGAGCCTCATTAAAATGTGGCACCTTAGGAAGTGTTCCATGAAATTCTAAAAGGGTTAACGACCTTTCATTTCTACACATACAATAACAGTCCAAAGTTTTAATGACACGTTTTTGAACACTGCACAGTGACTGCATTTCCAGCTTTGTCTGGTCAGCAGACTGTGAACAGAGCTGGACACCTCTGGCTTGGAATTATACCCACATGTGTGTGCTTATGTGAAAAAAAAATCCCAAACCAAAATCAGCTGCATTTAAAATAAATATAGACAATTTATAATAATAGAAAGGTGTGGGTTTGTATACAGGTTAGTATATCCCTTTGATGCCCCATCTTGCTATAAAACTAAACACAAAAAATGTTTGCTCAAGGGTCCCTTGAAGTTGGATATGTATGCATATGGCACAGCTAGTGCCTGAACTGATTCCCAGTGGCTTACCTGCTCTTTAAAAGACAGGCTTGATCTGGTTTAATTGTTGTATTTTTTGTTCTTTATGTATGCAAGTGGGCATGTGCATATATAAAACCTAGCACAAATATATCTGATTGGATTTTTACCTTTGAATGCAATGAAATTTCTTGGTGAGAATGAAATAACCAGAAAAAAACAGATGCAGGTGAGCATGGGTCATGTATATTTGCACAAGTGATAGAATGAGAGCATGTTTTGTATGCATGACATATGCTCTGTGTGTATATAATCAGGTTGCTGTGTGACATACCACATAGTACGTAAAGATTAAACAAGCCATGACAGCTATATGGAAAGGATTTGTATTGTTGTACAACTACAGCAAAGAAAATCCCACAACTAACAGTCCACTGTAGGGTCCAGTCTACTGAAGAGGTTTTAAGCTTCCCTGATCCAACATACCTGATCCAAGCCATGAAGCACATCAGAAAGACCTAAAAGAACTGGTGTGTTGGAACAGGTAAAACTTGAAACTCTATAAGCCAGGTGGTTCTCAGGTCTCTGAACTGTGTTGTTAAACTGAACAATGCTACCAGTCAAAGGTTTGGACACATTGATTAAATGCATGCTCTTAATCTAATGGAGTATGCTTCAATTTGTTTATAAAACAAATCTAATTTGGGAAAGGTGTTATATATGAACTCATTCTCAACACACACAGACACACACAAAGAATTTTAAATGCACCCTCAGCAAACAGTTTTATTTCAGAGCTTTAGTTCTTCATTCTACAAGTGCTCTGCATTTGTGAGAATGTCTTCAGGATGGATGAAGAAGCATCACAGGTGCTGCTTCATGAAGCTGGTTAACACCACAGGTGTGCAAAGAGTTAACAGAACACCAAGAGTGTGCAGAGCTGTCATCAAAATTTAGGATAGTTACTTCAAAGAATCTAATATCTAAGTTAATCAAAATTTGTTTATTAGAGCATAATAACGTGTTATTTAGTTGGTTTCCTCTGTTAATTTTGTTGGTTCATTCTGTTATTTCCCTGTTTTTTATGTAAAAAATAAAAAATAAACAGGTGTGTTGACCTTTGACTGATGGTGTATAAAAAGGTTAAACTGAACTGAAATCCTGAAATCTATACTATCTATAGAGATAATATTTGCATCTCAAACACACTTTTAACGGGTCTTTCTACTTTCACTGTCACAAATGCGTGCATACACACACAAACACAAATCATGCATGTTCATAGCTGGTGGGCTAAGAGATTTTTTGTGTACACTTCAAAAACATCACATGACAGACCAGCTGTGTTATTGAGATCCGGACTTATCCCCTCTACCTCTGTTCTCTGTGAGTGTATCCCTTTTGAATTATCTCAGTTCATCACAGAATTACATCCTGTAAGGGCTGTGTGTACACTTAATAAATCTCAGACTTCACATATGCAAGTATTTTCTTGTCTATAATGCTCTGTCCATTTCTATCTATCTATCTATCTATCTATCTATCTATCTATCTATCTATCTATCTATCTATCTATCCATCCATCCATCCATCCATCCATCCATCTATCCCTGTCTCCTCTCACTGTTTGTATCAGCAGCAATAGACTGTGCAGTGGGCCAGTGGAGTGCGTGGTCCAAATGCTCATCTGTGTGTGGGGCTGGAACAATGGATCGCACTCGCCAAGTGACCACACCCACACGCAACGGAGGCGTGGCCTGTCCGGATCTCAAACAGCGTCGTGGCTGCTTAGCACACATGGAGGCCTGCAGCGTTGCCAAGGGTAACATGCTGACTGCATTAAAGATAATACAAGTAATTAGGTTACAATGGAAGGGAGAGATAACAACCATGTGGGTTTAAGACTAGGACTGTGATTTTTTGAGCATATTCCAAGGAATGAGATGAATCCAGATAATAAGGGTGAGAAATACACATTTGCCATTTGTTAACAAAAGAACTGCCAGTTTAAATAAAAGAAGAATTTCCACATTAGTAATATAATCTATTCTTTCTGTCTTCAGATGTTTGAAGAGATTGTCTAAATTTGTTATCCACATTTTTTACACAGATGTGTTTGCTGTTGAAAAAGACTCAAAGATTTAACAGTTCAACACATCAATGTAGTGAAAGACCTTAAAGTGCACATGGCTCAGAATGCATCTTGTCTGTGTGTTTCATGCATGTTGTCTCATTGTTTTGCTACATGTAGTTGCTACATTCTCTCCACCACCTCACCTTCTTTCTCTTTATCTTTCTCAGAGGTGGCCAAAATCCTGCCCAACTCATTCAAACGTAACTTCAAGGACCCCTGGAGACGGCCCCACATGCTTCTAAAGGAAGAGAGGAAGAGGTGAAGCAATAGCAGTGTTCATAACACAAATATTTATTCCCCTAAAAGATTTTAAACAATTGGGTTTTTACCATACGTTAACTGTAAGCAAATAAAAGTAATTTCTAAGTATCTAAGCTCAAGCAAGCACCATGTTCCTTTAAAACAGTGCTTTGTAGAGTTTGCATGGCCTGACTCCAGAGCACCTATTATCTCAGTAATGAGCTGGAATAATATGAAACACCCATCTCACTGAACATCTGAGGGCCAATGCGACTGAACTCAGGGGAGTGATATTTCCTGTGAGTGGATAGCTGTGAAAACTCAATATGTTTTGACTGAGAGCACAGCAAGGCTGTCAGGGTTTGGCAGCATTTCACAGCTTTTCTCTGTCCCTACATATTGGTCTCAATAACCCAGCCCTGTGTGCTTTGTGTGCGTGGTGCATTTTGGCAAAGCAGTTTAAATAAAAAGCTGTTTAAATGGGGTCAGCCCTCTAGGGAGTATTTTTGAATTTGTATGTGCTGAGTGTGTGTGAATACTTGGTACGTTTGATTACATTTAGTTGAAATTTGATTCTGCCCTGTAATGTAGCTCATTAATAAATGAATGACCTAACTCCTGCTTAAAGGAACCTTCAAGCAGGTTGAAAATGACTCGGAAAGACGACTTGTGTTTTTTATGTGTCAAACACAAGCCCTAGAGAATAAGTGTGTGTGTGTGTGTGTGTGTGTGTGTGTGTGTGTGTGTGTGTGTGTGTGTGTGTGTGTGTGTGGTTTTAAGTTTAAAGAGAGTTATAAGTAAAGGTTTCTGAATTAGTGAGTTAAGCTTTAATGACATGAAATGGTCTTCTGTGGGAATTTCCAAACCACCCACCCACCCACTCCCTACACACACACACACACACACACACACACACACACACACACACACACAGGAGGTCCCAAAGTATTGACTTTTCCCTTATGAGAGGTGTATTACATCACAGGATGATGGTAAGCCTGATTAGTTGTGAGCAAAGGGAATTGAGAAATCTAGAGAAAGAGGGAAAAGAAGAAAAGAGAGATAAAAACAGCATTTATACTCAATGGGACAAAACAGGAATTAATTGAATATAGCATGGACAGACTGCCCAGTTATGCATACATGTAAGTTGACAGTCACGTGGAAAAGAAAACCTTTTATGGGCATGTACACACACAGAGTACAAGTAGATACAGAGACAGAGACAAATAATTATTTTCAGTTTTGTGCATTTTAGGTTTCCTAGCCACTAAGCTTAGTCTGCCATAGTTTGCCAAGGAAGATGGTTTTTCCTGAACTTTGGTTCTTCTCAAGGTTTCTTCCTTGTGCTCTCAGAGTGTTTTTTCTTGTTGGTGTTGCCTTTGCATGATCATTAGTTGCCTTATTCACTGTATTGCTGTGTATAAAGTGCTATACATGGGACAGTCATGGTATGGTGGTTAAATACATTTTACAGTAATTGACCTGAAGTGCAGTTGGTCAGTTTTCTTGCTTCCTAACTCCACTTTCCCAGTATACTGGTGAGTAGTGTAAGATACCTGAAAGGACAAAGGCTTAAAATGCATCAGAAAGAAGAGAGGAGAGGAGAGCATGGACCAAATAAGAGTCGAAGCGGATACTCGTTGAATTGTGGTTCTTTTTATGGGTACTGGATACACTGTCATGTCTTTGCCATTGGGTTAAGAAGCTCAAATTATGTCCAATCATGGGTTATTGTTAAGTGTCTACTCAGTGTGTGTGTGTGTGTGTGTGTGTGTGTGTTTGCTTCTCTCTGCTGCAGTTATTGCGTGTACATGAGTGTGAAGCATGTGAGCGCAGCTTGCAGGCTAAAGATATGGAGTGCTCCGCTCATGCGAGAGCAATCAGTGTGTATTGAGTGTCAGGGTGATGCCATGGCAACTGATAACCGCTGCCGAGGAGATGGCCTGCAGACTATCAGGTAATTTGTGTGGCCACATGCATATAAGTGGACATGTGTGCATTCATATATGTAACCTCATCGGCTGCATGATTACAATGTCTTAAATCTCTTCCAATGTGTCTCTTTAGAACCTTTTGGGCAGCTGCAACAGAACCAGGCTGCTACGGATCTTGGATCAGAGAGTCTTCTAATGAGAACTGTCAGTGCCCACCTAACTCTATACTGTTTGTCTGAAAGGAACCCACCTTCAAACATATGAACATAGTTGAACACTTAAGCAGAAGGCACATTAGGAACATGCCATTCTTGGGAGCAAGGGGAAGACACTTTCTACCCTCAGTCTCTCTTTGTACTCACACCACCCATGCTATATAATCACAAAATATTCACTGAATATTAACTTTGCTCTATGAAAGCACAATAGAGGCTTGATTTCTCTTACCTCTTACGTTTTATATCTACCTCCAAAATACCCCTGTCTTTAAACAACCATTACATTGGATGTCTGAGGAAATTCATTAATGCAGTTGTGTACAAGTTGGGTTTGGGTAAGGCAATGTGTTTGTTAATGTGTTTTAATGTTTATAAAAAATCACTTGAGTGGAAATGTGGCCAGTGTTTCTCCAAGCCTTCACATATAGCTTCTGATTGGTCCAGGTGTGTAATTCTCATCATCTTTATGGAACTTACTCTGATACTTTGTTCATACATTGTCCTTTTGCAGACACATTAAACTGTCTTGTGACAAAAAGATCCATCTCAAATTCATTAAATCGTCATACGAAATTAAAATTATTTTAAATTCTTGATTCTTTCTCATTTGTACCATGCTTTCCTGTAGTTTCTTCTGAACTATTTACATTTGCATTTTTATTCCATATTTATTCTGCTTTATGTTTGTCCTTATCACTTAATTAATTTTTGAAAATAAATGTCTCACAAACCTGAAGTCACAGTATTGTCTGTGTGTGTGCAGCCTGAGCTTCTCTGCAGATGGATACAGGCATAAAAAGGCACATACTGTTTTCTGCACTACTATTAGGGTGCTGGCAATGGATGACAAACCAGATATTTACTATAGCTACATGTGGTTATTATAGTTCAAAGACATACTGTGTGTACATACACATGCACCCCATTATGGGGATGCACTCACACAAATGCATCTCTGAACATGTACTTTGTAACATTCTTTACATTCCCAACAGTTCTCTTTGGCAGACAATAAAATAACAATTCAACAAAGATTAATGGATGAATCAGTGATAATGATTTTGGTCGAAAATGATCACTATTTTGGATTTGAATGTGAATCTCTATATAGGTATATGAAATGTTATGTAGGTAGTTAGTAACACGAAAAAACAATTAGGTGTTGAAGGTGTTACTGCTGTGCATGTACACACACAAACATACACACACACACACACACACACTCCCACATTGTAGTCAGAACGTCATTGCAGGCCACCAGTGTTTCAGTAGAGTAATGTATGTTTCAGTGACTCTATATTTGGCTTTATTAAGCCTAGAATAAAAGCTATAAAAATGATTTTAAAAACCTAGAAAAGATTATATTACATTATAACTTCAGCATCTTTGTTGTCTATATTTACAAGAGATCCTTCACATAGGTTACATTGTCTCAGTTTACTAATTTGCCTATTTCAGGGGACTCTACTAACCCTACTAATTAACCAGAGAGCCTAACATCCTGTACAGAAAGTGTATCTACAGTATATCACAGAGCGGTTCAATAACTGCATGGAGTACTGTAGTTTGAAACACAGAGGCAGGATAAAGTCTTGAGACGTTTGCTTGATGCAGCCTGTCAGCAATAGATTTGGGGATTACAGTGCAATAAAGACAGCCTTTTCAAATGTTGATAAAAGTTAATGAGATATAAAAAAAATCAGAGAGTCATAAAAGGAGACGGACTGTCAAACTGTCCCCTGTTTGAAAATCCAAGGAGAGGGGTGTCCAGTTGTCCTGATACCTGCTTGTAGGAAATAAGGTGACAATTAAGTCCACATTATCCTGGATTATATAACAGACCTGATATCCCAACAAGCAAACAACACAGGGGATGTGGGTTATTACGCTGGTGGGTATGCCACCACATCACACATACACGCAATTCTCTATCTAAAGCGATGCTGTCACTGAGCAGAACAGCTCTTTCTGCGACATCAAGCATCAAGCGCCGCTGACGAGAGCTTTGAGACGCGCGTGCAGCTGTAGTCTCCTCGCATTAAAGAACGATAATGAACAGCGAACGGTGAAACTTTAACAGCAGCTAGGATAACTGAGCTCTTTTGTGGGTTTCTTGATATGAAATAAGCTTTGCAAACGAAGATGAAAAAAAAGCTTTTGGAAACATAATAAAATGAGATTACTCTTGACTAATTTGTAGTAAGCTATATAAACCAACTTCGTACACGTATTGCGCAAGCGTTAGCTTTGTTTGCGAATACTATGTCCCCATCTAGCGGTATTTTCTATAACATCTATGATAGGTCTCTCACAGAGACCGTATATATCAAATACGCTCTATGGTTGAATAGAGAGACCAGAGACCGTATATATATTTTATAAAAGTGGACGGGACAACAGGTGAAAAGTGAAGCCTCGATGTGTTTGCTCCCATCTAGTGGCTGGTTGCAGCACAACTTTTAACCCAGCGCATTCACATGTAAAGGAATGGCTAACGTCAAATACGTCTATAAGGCAGTTATGCTCCGTCAATTCTATAATAAAGTGGAGCCTCTTCCGTTACTATATCTCCCAGTGTTTTTTGTTACAATAGACTGGTTTTATAGAAGTTATTTGATGTTACTTAAAGGCAGGGCTCTCAAGTTTTGAATTCATTTTTTTTTTCGCCGTGTGAAATCGGAAGTGTGGCGTGTGAAGACGGTAAAATGCGTGTGTCACACGCTCAATGCGTGAGACTTGAGAACACTGCTTAAAGGGGTGTGGCGATGAAGTGAGTGACAGCGTTGATTGACATCTAATAGATCAAATGTCGTGAACGTGCTCGACAGCAAAAATCTTGACTTGACTTTTTAAAGTATTTAAGTTCGTTTTTACCTTTTCAGTGTGGGTTAACTACACTTTTATGTTGTTTCAGTGTGGGTTAACAACGCAGCTCCCATGACGGCCATCTTGGCGGATTCAAAAATTCACTGGGACTCAATTGAATGGTGGTGTAGTACTGTCCATGGTTTCAACAAGGCCTTAAAAAAATTATCCTGTAGAATGAACCCACTAGAGCTTTAAATAGTTAAAATGACTCATTTTATTTTCTTCTCACATAATACAATGTATATCACATTCAAAGATAAGTGGTTGCTTTGAAAGAACACATTTATTATTCTACACTGACTAACTTGATTGCAATGACCAGAACACATAACGCTAGCTAGATTTTATATCTGACAGTGACAATTTTAAACTGCAAGAAAACAAGCCATGTTGCTCTCATTATCTTTATAAAATACAACATTTAAGCACTTAATGTTGTCTATAAGTAATGGAATCAAAAGGAAGAACATTTGTGTGTGGAAAATGATACCTGTATTTCAGATGTACTATTTAAGAATAGCATCACATCTTAAGTTTGATACAAACAAAAACTGCTTTACGTTTTTCAAATTTCAATTTTTCCTGAATCTTGCCTCACTTGAAGTTCTTATTTTGCATTTCAGATCGCAAAAGCTAACCTGCTAAATTTCTAAAACTCACAAAAACAAAAAACTCACAAAAAAAAAAAAAACAGGTCAAAAACCTTGAATGGAGGCTTTTACATCTCCCCAGCAAACCAGCCAAAATCATCTGGTTGACTGTACATAAAGGCATTGAAGGTCTGAGGAGTTGAGTGCGCTTCAATATAAGTCATGTTAAACTTAAAAAATTATGATGTTACCCCGACCCCTTCCCCACCGGTTAAGGCAAAACCACAAAAAGGACAGGTCCTCACCTGCTATTCCAAAAACAACAACATTCAAACTTTTTGTTATTGTCTTTTAGATCATTTCAGGCTCTTTCACTCAAATAGCCATAGCAGAAATTTGATGACTTAGCTGGCAAAGATAAAAGCTAAGGTGAGCCCCCTTAGAGTGTAGTACTGTGGTATGTTAAACTGTTCAAATGGCAGGCTTTACAAGTAAAGCACTTATTCCACTGCAAAGATTAACTTTACCACTAGAGAAAGTAGTGAGGGAGGGCTCACTTAGTTGCTGACCACTAATGAAACCACCCCAGGCAGCCAGTCCAAGATCATTTCAGGTTTTTCAACTTCCGGTTGGTGGAGCTGATGTTGCCATCCAGCGAGTCTACTTTATTAAGCAGGGAATCCAGAGAAACATCTTGATCATCAATCTCTGTTTGCAACCCAAGACCCAAATTCTTCAGCCGACTCAAACCCAGAGACATCTCATCTGCAAAGTTAGTACACCATAATGCATTATGCAGCCACCATAAAAAATAGTTCTTCTCGATGTTCATTCAATCTTTCAGATTTCTCACCCAAGTTATTGTCTATTTGCTCATGAGCAGCTCTCAGGTATCTATTCTTGGGATATCCGTTCTGATTGGATGGTTCATTATCAAAGGAAGACGAGACTCCAAATCCTGTTGGACAAAACAGTTTGGGTAAGCCTTAATCTCTGGTAACTTATCTATAGAATTAGGGACAACATTTGTAGTGTCATTGTTGGTGTCTTTCGTGTACTATTAAATGAGCCTCAAATATGCAGTGAATATATCTTTTCAAAAAATATAGTCTATTTAAGATGGACAAGCATGCAACTTGTGCCTACCAGCTGTGTCCAGTTTCCTCAGGTTGGGATGACTGGCCTCGTATTTACCTTCATTCTCTTTACTCTGTTCCAGCGCATTCTGTAACCTAATGGGTAGCACATAATGTACAATAGAGAATGATTAAAGGTTTAATTGTCATTCCTCACAATAGGTGTCAAATCCGACTCTGGACATTTATTAGTGAATTAACTTTTTCTCTTCTTAAACCTGCGTTTATTTATGTACTTTTTAACCAGTCACTGTTAAATGAGAATAGCATTTCTAATACAGAAACGAGAAACAATAAATGTCTTTTAATTTCTCTTTTTATTTCTGTGAATTGAGCTTCACTTAAACCTCTTGTGCAGTTTTTATACCTGCTGTTGGCCTGATAGGGTGTGGGCTCTTCCTTTTGTGGAGGCCTGGGCTCAGGTTTGCCTTTGAAGTAATTAACTAGGCCTCCCCATACACTCTTAATAGAGTTTATGTGCCTTTGACTAGTCTTCATGTCTTGTTCCATATTATCCATCATTTTCCTTGTCCTCGTTAAAGCCTCACCCTGACGTACCAACTCCTGTTAGAGGCAGGAAACAAGAGATCAATAAAACCTCAAGAACAACATGTGTGTATTAAAAGTATTTCCGTTATGGGCTCCTTGTGCAAACAAGGCAAAACAAACTTCACCTCTGCGGTCTCGATTCCAATTTTTTCCGATTCGTAGATGAGACCAACTGACCGAGAGCTGCTGTCAACGGCTGACTGTGCGGTGCGCATCACTTGTTGTTGGAGGTGCCTCTGTCTCCGCTCCGCGGGGCTCAAATCACTCTCCTCCGGATCATCAAAATTGAAGCCCCTTCGTGGCCCCGCAGTTTCCCCTTCGTCGTCGTCATCGTCAGCGAACGGGTTGTGAGATTTCGGATACGCTGCCATAACGGGATGTAGCGACCTGTTAAAATAAATATGAAAATGAAATACGGCGTTATATTAAAATACGGGCCTATAAATACACCAGCTGGTGTTAAACAAGCGACAACTGACCAAACTGCTTGACGTTAGACTGCTATCCAACTAGCTAGGTTAACGTTATTTAATGTCGACAACTAACGTCAACTGCAAAGAAATTGGGTAGCTAGCAAAAGTCGGCTACATTTAATACAATGTAAACATAGCAAGCAAGTACATTTACGGGTGTAGTAGCAGTTAGCAAGGTGGCTAATCAAAACATTACAGCATTGACATTAGCTATAGCACACAGCCAGTTAGCTTAGCTGCCATCCGCCTCGCTCTTATGTAGTTAATGTAAACAGCCCGGCTAGCTGTCCTACGTTAGCTAGTAACTACATAGTCAATAAAGTGTCTGTTTTATCAGATTGCTACACAGCTAGCTCATGAACACTGTACGCCTAACTCAGGATAGCCAAGCTAAACAAACACCAACGTAGACCGAAGGCAACGCAGGCACAAAACTCAACACTTCAAACGTACAATTTAACCTTTCAAATTTACAATTTAAAACACCTTTCTCGAAACTTGGCCAACTAGACAGCGTAGAGGAATATCTAGCCCCCTAGGTTTGGCAGCCTACCTCCGCTCCCTCAGACGCGCTGTTGAGGTTGTCGGTCACGTGACGGTCGCGGCCACTTCCGTGCTCGATGATGTCAGAGAGTGCGCTGCTTGGCTGCGCACAAAAGACGGACGAAGTGGGAGATCGGGGGGAAACCTGTTATATTATGGCATCTGGGATATGGCACGTTTCAAGAAGACCACGACTATTTAAGCTGTTGTTTCTTAGAAGCTTTGCATGTGCAGTTTACTGATCGGTATTCTCTTTTCGAGAATAATTACGGTTTCCCCACGTCGTACCCCTATTATGATTGAGTCATGCCTCAGTTATTTAGCTGCGTTAGGTAAACTAGCGTCATAGTATAGTGGAAGTCGCATAAATAAATGTCATTAGAAATAATTCATTAAACAGTATACACTGAAATAATGTTAACACATCGGCTGGGTGGGAAACACGCTATTGCTGTTTTCTAGCGACACACCCGCGTTATTCACATCACTCAGAGAAATCACAGAACACTCCTCCTCCTTTAGCCGCTGTGCGTTGTTTGCGCCTTCGGGTTTGTCGTATTGCGGTTCAAGCCCACAAAGTGGGTATTGTGGCTGCGCATTTTAACTTTCCTGAAAATTGATGAGAGGGGCGATCATGTCTGCGAAGGGAGGTGGACCGAGGGGCTTCTATTTTAACACGGTGCTGTCTCTTGCGCGGTCTCTGGCTGCCCACCGACCTGCCCCTGTTGACAAGGTATGGAGTGTTAAATTGAACGTGAAGTGGTTTGTTTGTGTAGTTGGCAAACTTGAAATGTGTTCGTGCAGCCTTTTGCTGCGTCGATGCTGTAATGTCAATTAACTTTTATTTTCATAAAGTCAGGTGTTTGGGGTTTCGACAAAACTGGCAGTGTTATAGAGATGAATGGATGAGTTCGTGTCTGGAACTCTGAATACTGTGAAGCCTTTGTTATGTGATCAGTGTCAGCCAGGGATAGAAATCAGCAACCGCGGAAACATTTGAAGAGTATTCCCGCAGCAACAGACTGACATTTCTAAACCCCACTTTCCTCTTGCGCTTTCGTTAATGAAACGGCATTGCACAGCAATAGTGTGGCGTTCTCCTTCCTTTTATACTTCAAACTCGTATGGGGCTTTTAGCGAATCATAGTACGGGGTTTGTAGCTGTTGCTGTAGAGTGGTACGCGTACCTCAGCTTGTTGCGCACTGCAGGCAAAGCTACAATGCCGTCCCTAATTTATCCGTTGGTGTGCTGAAATGAAATAACTTGGTATAAATCTACAGTGTTGCACTACATGTCTGAGATTTTATATTTCACCAAAACCAACCAACCAACGAGTGGCCCCCCAACAGGTTGTTCTTGTTAAATTCCAGTGATGTCAAGATATGCACTTCCCTGTCTATTTAAGGGAAGAACTGAACCACTTTCAATCAAAAACCATTAGAATATTGCAATTGGAAATTAATTTCTTCTTCTTCGCAAATTACTGTACATTTATATTCAAACAGTGATGGGTAATTGTTGCTGCATTTTAAGTCTCTAATGATCTCTTTCTCCCCTGTGACACATGTTGGTCTCCACATCACAGGTGCAAAAGCTACTATGTATGTGCCCACTAGACACCCGGGGCGTGTTCACTCTGGATATCAGGCGCAGGGATGCCGTTATTGCTCTGGCTGTATTCCTTGTGGAATCAGATTTACAGGTGAGAGATCAACTAGATGGCCAGTACCTGGTCAGTGAGACTCGGACATTGCTAAATGACCAGCCTTATGGCTGTTTACATTGTGCTGTCGATTAGAAAATTAATGGTTCAAAACAAATAGATTATGTGTGCATGCACTTTTTCCTGTTAAGAAATTCTGTTGATGCATTCACAGTGGGATTAAAAGAGTTGCATGGATTAGCTGCTTTGAGTAAACAATTTATCTTGACCTTAATTTAGATATATGTTTAATCTAGATTTAGAATATAATATCTCAAATGGGTTCTGCCACAGACAAATGCATGATTGATTTAATCTAGTGTGCTTTTGCACCCAGTATGTTTTTAAATGATGCGCAAGCTGATAAATTATATGGTATTCCTTATTATTTTCTAAAGTAAAAATGATCTGACACACAGAATCACTGAATAAGTACTGAATAAGTGGGATATAGACTACATACTATATACATTCACCAGCCACTTTATTAGGTACACCTTGCTAGTACCCGGTTGGACCCCCTTTTACCTTCAGAACTGCCTTAATCCTTCGTGGCATAGATTCAACAAGGTACTGTAAACATTTGTCAGAGAGTCTGGTCCATATTGACATGATAGCATCACACAGTTGCTGCAGATTTGTCGACTGCACATTCATGATGCGAATCTCCCGTTCCACCACAACCCAAAGGTGCTCTACTGGATTGAGATCTGGTGACTGTGGCCATTCGAGTACAGTGAACTCAATGTCTTGTTCAAGAAACCAGTCTGAAATGATTCACGCTTTATGACATGACGTGTTATCCTGCTGAAAGTAGCCATCAGTAGATGGGTACACTTTGGTCACAAAGGGATGGACATGGTCAGCAACAATACTGTGGTATTGACACGATGTTCAATTGGTACTAAGGGGCCCAAAGTGTGCCAGGAAAATATCCCCCACACCATTGCACCACCAGCCTGAACTGTTGACACAAGGCAGGATGGATCCATGCTTTCATGTTGTTGACGCCAAATTCTAACCCTACCATCCGAATGTCGCAGCAGAAATTGGGACCCATCAGACCAGGCAACATTTTTCCAATTTTCTATTGTCCAATTTTGGTGAGCCTGTGTGAATTATATCCTCAGTTTCCTGTTCTTAGCTGACAGGAGTGGCACCTGGTGTGGTCCTCTGCTGCTGTAGCCCATCCACCTCATGGTTCGATGTATTGTGCATTCAGAGATGCTCTTCCTCATGCCTTGGTTGTAACGACTGGTTATTTGAGTTACTGCTGTCGTTCTATCAGCTCAAACCAGTCTGGCCATTCTCATCTCTGACCTCTGGCATCAACAAGGCATTTGCGCTCACAGAACTGCCACTCACTGGATATTTTCTCTTTTTCTGACCATTCTCTGTAAACCCTAGATATAGTTGTGCGTGAAAATACTCAGATTAGCTCTTCTGGCACCAACAACCACATTCAAAGTCACTTAAATCACCTTGCTTCCCCATTCTGAACTGCAGCGGTTCGTCTTGACCATGTCTACATGCCTAAATGCTTTGAGTTGCTGCCATGTGACATTTGCATTAATGAGCAGTTAGACAGGTATACCTAATAAAGTGGCCAGTGAGTGTATATAATATACATCTTGGGGAACAAGTGTAACTGTGGTACCAAAATGACTGGACTGCTTCCATTTGCTGGTGAATTTGAAATAAATGTAGTGAATGTCCCAATGAGCTAAAATCATCAGGTATAGAAGCTTTTATCCAAGGTTAATCACCACATTGGTCTGTCATCTGTGTGTACCAGCACAAAGACATGGTGGTGGGCTACCTGTTGAACCTGCTGAAAGGATTGCCCAGGGTTCAGTGGGTGGAGGAAGCCACTGGGAGGAGAGGCAAAGGTAACAACCATGTGGCAGATATATAAAATTACAAAAGAAAATGTTGCATGACAGCCTGTGTTTGATGAAACACTGACTTAAGCAACTTTCTGTGAGTTTGTTATTCACTGAGATTATATTTGTTGTCGATTTCTGCATACCCATTGCATGTTTCTGTTTTAATTCAGTCCTTAAATAAATATTTGTGCATTTTTAACCTGATCTGCTGCATATGTAATGTATAATTATTTACCATAAAATATAATTTCCTGCAGTTTATCTGTTCATAGAAAAATGAGAATACGTTTATATGAAATGTATAAGAAGACCTAAGGGCAGCCGTTCAATTCCATCAAATGTTTTAAATGAATTTAATACAAATTCATAGTACACTCTGAGATTAATTTTAAAAAATTATATTTTGTCCAACTTACAAATATTACAAGCAATTTTAGTTAACCTTTTCCTAAAATTTTGTGGTGTCTGGGGAACCATGTTTATTTTGATTGTTCTGGAAATAGGCCACCTGAAATGGCAGTGATGAGGGGTTTGTTGGATAGTCTTTATTATCCATCTAAGATGTTAGACAGAACAAAGCTGACAATGAAGCAGAATGAGCTCTCGCCAGTTTCAGGCAAAAACGACCTAAGTACAGTCACAGGAAGCCTTCAGGGACAGGCATCAAATAAAACTGCTCAGGCAATGCTTACGCAGGGTCTTAAGAAGTGACTGGAGAGGGAGAAGGAAATAAGCAACAGGTGTGTAGCTAATGATGGGATGATGAGTGCACCAGTGCCTGAGAGTGAGAGGAAGGCAGTGTTTATGTGCAAGTGGGCCTTTGATGCCTTTGACTGAAAATGTATTAGAAAAAAAAAGAAAATCTTTATTAATGGACTTCAACAACAACTTCCCTTAGGTATTCATTATAAGTAGGTCCCTACCAAATTCATGACAATTAAAATCAGCCTTGTGGCATGGAATATTGGATTTACTGAGAAATGCAGGAAAATTTAAAAACAAATGATAAGTTTAATGCCTGGAAACTGCAGCGTTAAATGCTAGAGCTTTTATTACTGTGGGGATAAGTCAGACAAGTGTGTGGGATTTTCTAAAAGTAGTAATGGTTACCTTTGGTATGGCTCCTGATATGACAAAATGTTGGATTATATATATATATATATATATATATATATATATATATATATAAAATAGAGTTGTTTGAAGCATTTTGTTAACATTAGCTAGCTTGCAATGCAGCCAGTCTTGCAATGCAAAGACCAATGGGAGAGACTTAATATATCTTGAATTTGCCAGTTACATTGACTTTGAGCTGGTGAACACCCTAGGCTGCCATAAATCATCTAGATCACATCTATATATATTTAGCTTTATATTTTTGGGAATTTGGCAGACACTCTTGTCCAGAGCAACTCACAAAGTACTTTTCCATCTGTTCACAGAATACATCCTAGATAGTACCATTTTAGAATTCAAGATACCCAAGTTTTAGAATTCAAGATGAATTGAACCAGACTACTACTAAATTACATATCAATGCCATTACCTAGTCTTGTAAATAAACAAACTGAAATTAAAAACCAATACCTAGAAGTGCAAATAAACACAGACATAAATAAACATACAATGTAAAGTACAAGGACAAGTGCTATCTGCGGTGTTAGGTACTCAACAAGTACTCAAAAACAGGTTTGAACATGTTTGAAGACCGCAAGAGACACTGCAGTCTGAACAGCTAGCGGAAGATCGTTCCAACATCTCAGAGCCAACACAATATACTTGAGATTTGTCTTCCATGAGACTTTACGCATGGTGTGTCATGTCGAGCCATACTTGAGATTCAGGCTTTGACTATGGTCATCATGTAGGGAGGGGCTAGTCAATTTTTGGCTTTGTAGGCAAGCATCAAGGTTTTATATCTGATGCATGCAGCTACTGGAAGCCAGTAAAAAGAATGTGTGAACTTGGAGAGATTGAAGACCAGTCATGCTGCTGTATTGGTATATCAGTCTAGTCTGCATATTAGTCTTCGGGTACAGAACACAATAATAATCTTTATTTGTATAGCACCTTTCATACATACATGTAACTCAAAGTGCTTTACAGTATAAATAAAAGAAACATTAAAAGGAGATAAGACAAAGACAAAAAGACAGAAGAAAATGTTAAAAGAAATTAAAGATAAAAATATTAAAATAACATAAAAAGTAAAAAGTGAAGTAAGATAATAAAAAGTAAAGTAAATAAGATAAAACTATTAAGATAGAGTTTCTTAACTAAAAGCGGATCTAAACAGGAATGTTTTGAGACTGCTCTTAAAACTATGCAGGGATGAAATGCCTCTGAGCTCTTCAGGAAGAGAATTCCAGAGCTTTGGGCCATAGTGGCTAAAAGCACCCTCGCCAATCTTTAATCGGCTTTTAGGAATCACCAGTAGATTACTGTTTGAAGACCTGAGAGACCTGACTGGAACATATCTAACCATCATTTCACTTGGGTAAAGAGGGGCAAGACCATGAAGACATTTAAAAACCATGACTAGAACCTTAAAATCTATTCTAAAGCTGACAGGTAACCAGTGCAGTGAGTGGAGTGCAGGTGTAATATGATCTCTCTTTCTCCTGCGGGTCAGAACCCTTGCAGCCGCGTTCTGAACTCGCTGTAGGTGCGAAATAGAGCTCTTTGGAAGAGCAGATAGAACAGTGTTACAATAATCTAGCCTTGATGTGATAAATGCATGGACAAGTTTTTCACTGTCAGCAGGAGAGAGCATATCTCGGACCTTAGCGATGTTTCGAAGATGAAAGTAAGCTGTCTTGCATGTAGTCATGATGTGTGATTTGAAGCTGAGCTCATTATCAAAGGTGACGCCCAGGTTCTTAACACATTGTCTAGCTTTCAGATTCATTTGATTTAAATAAGTCTGGACATCATTCCTTTGTGAATCACTGCCAAGAACAAGAACCTCTGTCTTCTGTTTATTTAACTGCAGAAAATTGTCAGACATCCATGTCTGTATATCATCTATGCAGTCAAACAGTGAGCAAATTGATTTTAGGGCTTTAGGTTCTAGCGAAATATAAAGTTGAGTGTCATCTGCATATTGATGATAACTAATACCATTTTATTAGTTTATTAATGATGTGTGGTAATGGAAGCATATATAGGTTGAATAGTAACGGCCCAAGAATTGATCCTTGGGGGACGCCACAAGTTATTTTTTGACGTGTGGAGGAAGAGGTACCTAATGCTACATAGTAATCACGCCCAGTTAGGTACGATCTAAACCAGTCTAAGACTAAGCCACTAAGGCCTACCCAGCTCTGTAGTCGATCAAGAAGTATTTCATGATCAACGGTGTCAAAAGCGGCTCTTAAATCTAGCAGAAAAAGGACTGAGAGTTTGCCTGCATCCTTATTCAATCTCAAGTCATTTACTACCTTAACTAGGGCTGTTTCAGTGCTGTGGAGAGCTCTGAAACCAGATTGAAAAGTGTCATTTATTTGATTTACTTTGACATAGTCATTCAACTGCATTGACACTACTTTTTCAATGATTTTGCTAAGAAAGGAAAGGTTAGATATAGGTCGATAATTATTAAGAATTGTGGGATCAAGATTTCTGTTCTTTAGTAGTGGTTTAACCATTGCAGTTTTAAAAATTTTAGGGAATTCACCCAATTGCAGAGACTGATTAACAATTGTTAGAACTTCATTTGCTAATGAGCTCAGAACCTGCTTGAAAAAGCTTGTTGGTAAAGGGTCCAGTTCACAAGTAGAGGATTTTAGTGATGAAATCACATCAAGTAGTGTTACCATGTCAACTTCTTGGAAATAAGACATATTAAAGTTAGGCTGAGTAACTGATATAAGGGTTGATGGTCTATTAGTGCTTGTTGCTATGTTCTGCCTTATACTAGTAATCTTGTCCCTAAAAAATATAGCAAACTCCTCACATTTTTCAACTGAAACAGTCTCAGGGAAGCCACAGGAGGTGGGGTTTACTAGCTGATCTATGCTTCTGAACAAGACAGCTGAGTTATTATTGGATGAATTGATTAAGGTAGAGAAATAGTTTTTCCTTGCTGATTTCACTTCACTGTTGTAATTCTGCAATGTTGTTTTATAAATATCAAAATGTACTTGCAATTTTGACTTTCGCCAACGTCTCTCAGCCTGCCTACAATCTTGCCTAAATTTTACAATAGATGGAGTGTTTCTCCAGGGCATCTTAATTTTACCAGAGATTAATTTAGTTACCTTTGGTGCCACAGCATCAATACAGTTCCTAACTCTGTGTGTGAATGTTTCAACTAGCTCATTCCCATTTTCTGAGAGGGGAGGGAGGGACTGTATCATGTCTGTGAAGGCCACGGCACTGCCAGCACTGAGATAACGCTTGGTTATTGTGCGCTTTTCACTGAGTGTTCTAGTAGATAATGACATGTTGAAAAATACACCAAAATGGTCAGAGATTGCAATAAGCAGGTTGACTGCATCGTGGTACAGAGAAGTTTTTGATCAGGTGTAAAAACAGTTGCAACAAGATGGTACCAAGAAGCCACTGGTTGTTGATTCATTGTCACCAAAGAAGCCTCAAAGCCAAAGTAACACATTCAACTGCACCACTTACAAAGCTGAAACCCATCTGGAATGACATCATCCTCAACTCCAAGATCTCACTGATGTGCACTATGGTTATCTCCGTCTTTTGTTATGATTGTGAGACATGGATCATCACAGTTGATGTACAAAGAAGAATCGACATTATGGAGATGAGATGCCTCCTTCATGTCTCATACTAAGACCTCATCACTATTTAGGCAGGATGAAACAAGTCAAGCCATGGGCCCATATAAAGATATGCTGACCACTGTGAAAGTTTGCATACTGAAATGGCATGAGCATTTCACATCAGTATTTGTAAAAACCTTTTTGCAAGGTACAGTACATGGAAAAAGAAGCAGAAAAGGAAGCAATAAGAATAAAATATCCAACAGTGTAGAGGTCTGACCTTTCCAGAAACCCAAAGATAAGCAGAGGATCTGTAGAGATGGAAGGAAATGGTCACCAAAACGTCAGAGACACCCTAATGACCACTGAGGCCATGAGGTTAGCTTAGCATAGCAGGCTAGCAGGGTGAGTTCTTCTTAGCTATGAACATAAGTATTGGTTAATAAATGCTGTGGTATGTCATATTTGACATATTTGTCTTCTAAAATCTGTGGAATCTGGATTTTTTTTAGTTTTTATTAAATTCATTTTCTTTCCCTGTGAAATTAGTAGGGCCCTAATTATAAGAGGATTTTTCAAGACAGTGTTTCTACATTATTTTCTAAGTATAGGGAATATTCCTATAAATGCAACATGTTGTATAAGTGTAGCATGAATTTGATTTCGATGCATGTTCACACAGAGAGTCTTCCAATGGCAGAGAACTTCAGCTTCTGCCTGGTGACTCTACTGTCTGATGTGGCACAAAGAGACCCAGAGTCCTGCACTCAGGTCAGCTGCTTCCCATTGAGTTCTGTGTCTGTGTGCATATGTCTTATTAGCTTAAACTGTGCCTCAAAACTTTAGATTTTTCTCTGTTTTCAGATCTTAGAGGCTGTCATGGAATTAATGCAGTCTCTGTTAGACATCTGTCAGACACGGGAAAACCATGACAAAGGTTAGCACACAGAACATGTTGCACCAACATAATTTTGCAGCTTCAACAATCGGAAAATGTTCTTAGACTCTTTGTTCTTTGTCCTTTCGATCTAGTTTACCTCTGCAAGTACTTGGTTCCCTGTCTTATGGGTGTGACCAGGGCATTTGGACGCTATGGTAATGTGAGTGAGCCGCTACTGTCCCAGCTCTTTCCTCGTGGCTCCGCCCAGTCTGCTCAGTGTGTTGCTGTGGAAACAGAGGGTATCCGGCGTCGCTCTTTTAATGACTTCCGTTCCATTCTGCCGAGCTCTCTTCTCACAGCATGCCAGGGAGACACGCTTAGACGCAAGACTGGCACTGGCACTATTGAGACACAGGTACAGTGCCCTAATGTATGCACACTAAATTTAAGCATAACAGGAAGTATGCAACCAGATGTTTATCTTGAAGTATTCCTTCAAAAAAACTAGGGGTATAATGTTATAATGTTCCTGAACAAAAGGAAGATGCCTGTAGCTTGTTGCAAAATAATAATAAAAAAGAAGTTGTAATGGTCACATTTTAAGAATATGATGGATGTCACTTGATCTCAGGTTCACTTCATAAAGAACCAAAACATTTTTCCTTATTTGAGCTTAGCTTTCCTGGAGCAAGTTAATGGCAAATGACTGCAGTGATTCGGATAGTTCATCTTAGTTTAAACTCAAATTTAGCTTGCTAATACAAGAATCCAGCTCTGGTATAGGCTATGTAACGTTTCCCAACATGTTTATAGGTGAGCCCAGAGCGAGGAGGTCCTTCTCCTTGTTCTCCCACTGGAGCAGGACCACAGTATTTTGAAGGTAAATTGGGTTTTGTATATTTTTGTGTTAATACAGATAAATTATCTACTTTAGAGCTAGCTAATAATGAGATTCCCTGGCAGCCGCCGAACTGAGAGCACCCACAGTATGCTGTATATGCTGAGTATGCTGAGAGATACTGTGTGGTCATTTCAGTTTTGCAAGTGCAAAATGTTTGATTAGTCATGGACTAGGGGCATATTGTGAGCAGAGTAGCAATGAGAGAAATGGGGCGAAATATGTGCACATATTTATGCTCCTCACTCATCATTAATGTGCAGGTCTTTGTGGTTTGTGTCAAGGACTGAGTCATTACTTTATGTAACAATGATGGTAATGTGTTCAAAGCAGTGGCACAGATGCTGTTGTCATGGTCGTGTTCAGGTTCGTATCTCCCAGATGGCAGTGCTGTGGACCCTGATTATTACTTCACCACAGTGAGCTCCAGCTTCTCTGTCTCTCCTCTCTTCACTGGGGCCAGTGGGCAAGAGATGAAAGTGCCTTTAGAACTGCTTAGACGCCTCACGAACCTGGTATGTGTCGGCTAATTTTTGTTTGTTCATTGCATGAGTGACTGTTAAACCTGGAAGCGACCTTCCTCACGCTAACCTCACAACTCGGTGCGACACACCGTGTAACTCTTCTCTTTGGCAGATCAAACTCTTTGTTTCCAACTCATTTCTGAAGGCACTTGATGCCACCATAGTGGAAGCAACTGAGGTAAACCTACTGATCTAATGTCTGCGTAACCAAGCCAGTTCTGTTAGATTACAAATGTATATCTTTTTGCTGCTTAGTAAACAATTTTTAATCAT
Source organism: Brachyhypopomus gauderio (assembly GCF_052324685.1). Taxonomy (NCBI): domain Eukaryota; kingdom Metazoa; phylum Chordata; class Actinopteri; order Gymnotiformes; family Hypopomidae; genus Brachyhypopomus; species Brachyhypopomus gauderio. Next base: position 26,588,169 of record NC_135214.1, on the reverse strand, counting down.
TCAAAATGACTATATTCAAAATATTTATGCTCCAACTGTTGTTTGGATCCAAGGATCATATTTCAAAAGCTTGTCAACTTTCACTGACTGTATGGCTTATTAAACTGTATTTGAATCAATTGTTTCTCACAGCATTGTTTTTATCCATCTTATATAGGCTAATCCAGGCGTAGATCTTTTCTACAAAGCCTTTAGTGACCCACTGTATGTCAGCATGTTTAAGATGCTCAGGGATACACTCTATAATATGAAAGGTTGGTGGAGAAACACCATTGTTCATGTTTAGTTGTTGTATTGATTTCATTGTTATTGTTCTCTCTCTCTCTCTCTCTCTCTCTCTCTCTCTCTCTCTCTCTCTCTTCTCTTTCACTTGCTCTCGCTCTTAATCATGCTCTTTATTTCTTGTCAGATCTTCAGCCAGGTTTTGTGAAGGAGGTTCATGACTTTGTGCTGGAGCAGTTCAGCAGTAGCCAATCAGAGCTGCAGAGGGTGCTTCATGAGGCAGAGAGGTTGCCAGGGGAACCCAGTCCCCTGAAGCTCCGTTGTCATGCCAACGCAGCCTGTGTGGACCTCATGGTGTGGGCTGTCAAAGATGAGCAAGGTGGGCCTGCATGGGAGGAGCAGTGTGCTGCCACACAGCATCTCCGCGTTCTTTTAGGCCACCGGTACTTTGACTACGCAGTGATGTTTGTGAGAAGACACCCGCAGACCGTGTGCAGCTGGTAACTGCATAAAGTGTTAAATAATCTGTGCCCGCACTCTTCTCAGGAGCTGAGAACCTGTGTACCAAGCTGTCTGAGAAACTGCAATCCAAGACTTCCAGTAAAGTGATAATCGCGCACATGCCCCTCCTGATCTGTTGCCTCCAGGTATTGTGGGACAAGCTGGTGTATTAGTGCGACTAGCAAAAGACAAGTGATCCTCAGGTCTGGTGAGGAAGCCCTGTGCTCTCAGCACAAAGACAGCTAACGCTAATGAAGGGCTTGATAATTACATGGTGCAGGGCCTGACTCTTGGCCCAGGAGTGCAGATATTGTGCACAGTTATTTCCCTTTAGTCCAGCATTTGTATAGTGCTGAGCTATAGCCAGATCAAGATAAGAATGAATAGATGAATCCCTGCACCTCCGCACATCCAGAAATATAGAATGTGCCCTTGTCTCCCTCCTATTTTTGGGATGTGTGATAATAATGTTGTTATTGCATGCTAGAGAAGCAAATGCTTCTGGAAGTAAACCTGTTCCCCTTGTAAATGTGTTTGGTCCTTCAAAGTGAGCCACACCCAGTGAACTGTCATCATATCTCAGGAATTCTGCAAGACATTTTTCATTTTGTTTCCTTAGAAAATGGGATAATAATAATAATAATAATAATAATACTTTATTTTTATATAGCGCTTACAATACATAAGGAAACAGAAACATATAATACAAACCAGTACAAAGAAAATTATGGAGCAGGGAGATCATAGGCGAGAGAGAAGAGGTGAGTCTTAAGTTTAGATTTAAATGGCATTAAACTGTGTTCTTGTGCTCTCTTGCAGGGTCTAGGCCGGTTGTGTGAGCGTTTCCCTGTTATAGCTCACTCTGCCACCATGTCTCTGAAAGACTTCCTGGTGGTGCCATCCCCCGTTCTGATCAAACTCTACAAGTACCACAGTCAGTACAGCACAGGTGTGCCCTTACACCTTCGTGAGACTGCGCTCTTGCTACTGTAATGTGTAGTCTGAGCTAAATGTAATACCAGCGTCTTCTCTGCAGGAGGTGGAGAGATCAAGATTAGTGTTACAAATGAGCACTCGCTGTCCACATTCAATGTCCTGTCTAACAAGAAGGACCAACCTTCCATGTATGAGCAGCTGAGAGATATTTCCATCGACAACATCTGCAGGTTTAAGCCATTCTGTCATGCATTCTGTCATGCATATGTGACTATTGTCTTTTGGCAAAAACTGTTGTTTTTCTGTAACGACTGGTTGGTTGTATGGGGGTCTGGGGCCTAGATGTCTGAAGGCTGGTCTTAGCATGGATCCTGTTATAGTGGAGGCTTTCCTAGCCAGTCTTTCAAATAGACTGTACATCTCCCAGGAAAATGATAAGTATGTATGCACGCACACACACACTATTTCTGTCTCTCTAGATGTCTCATAACTGATTACTTGGTGATTGATCTTCAGGGAAGCCCACCTAATTCCAGATCATACTATTCGAGCTTTGGGCCACATCGCTGTGGCGATGCGAGACAGTCCAAAGTTTATGGAACCCATCTTGCAGATTTTACAGCAGAAGTTTTGTCAGCCACCTTCACAACTTGATGTGCTTATTATAGACCAGCTTGGCTGCATGGTCATCACAGGCAATGTAAGACCATGGATACACACTTTCACACATGCAGCTAAATTCTACATTTACATTTAAAATATTTTTGTTGGCAAGATAGTTCATATGGTATAATTAGAATGACATTTAAACCTGTTCATTGAATATTTTCTTTATTTTGAAAAGTAAATTTTAGGCTGCAAAAAGCACTCATAATATATGTCTCAAAAGAATGATACCTCGGAAGGTGCAATATGCCTTATTACTCTCTGAAAGTTATTGCACAGCATGTTCTAACAGAATTATTTACTCTTTTATTCTGGATTTATTTATACTAGCAATACATATATCAGGAGGTCTGGAACCTTTTTCAGCAGATAAGTGTAAAGGCCAGTAATTTGGTATATTCGGCCACCAAAGACTACAGGGACCATGGATACAGGTGTGTGTATACTTGTGTGTGCTTCAGCAACATCAGCTTTGTTAACCATTGCTATATTTTGATAGAAAAGATGGAAAATTTAAGCTCGTATTCCCACAGGCACTGTTCTTTAGCAGTGATCAACGCCCTGGCAAATATTGCTGCCAACCTGCAGGGGGAGCCACTGGTGGATGAGCTCCTGGTAAACCTGCTGGAGCTCTTTGTCCAGCTTGGGCTGGAGGGCAAGAGAGCCAGTGAGCGCGCCAGTGACAAAGGCCCCACTCTCAAGGTTTGGATGTGTCTGTCTCACTTTATGGTTAGAAAGTGTAAAAGTTCTTCAAACATCTTTTTAGAAGTCCAGTTTTAAAAGCTGTTGTCTCTTGAGGCACCAGTATGCAGAATGCATTCAGTACGATGTTATTTTTTAAGAGATGAATTGATTCCATTTCAGTTATTATTTTACTTTAGGTTTGTGTTAAATAAACAGTTCATAGATATATAAATGGTTTTTAATGCCTCCAGTTACTTGCTTTCCCACTTGTGAGGTATTACATCAGTACTGCTGCTGTTTTTATTTTCCGAATAAAATAATTTATAGGCTGTAGGTAAGTCAAAGTCAAATTTATTTATATAGTGCTTTTTATAACACATTTAGTCACAAAGCAGCTTTACAAGTGTATGGGTCCACATCCCTAATGAGCAAGCCAGGGGCTACAAGGGCAAGGAAAAACTCCATAGGCGGTGATTAGGAAGAAACCTTGGAGGACCAAGACTCAAAAGCCCAGCTAGTAGAAGTCCATATAGTTCTATATCTGGGCCAAGCAGTCCCTCCAATATTGGATGTGGATGTTGGGTCTCAGGTAGCCATCCTGTAGCCTCTACCCAACTACTACTTAAGCCCTAAACAGTAGGTAAAATAGTATAATCAGCATTATGGCCATTTTCAGTCTTACCAAAGACATAACAAACTCTCCTGTATTCAAGCAGAACTCAATATCCTCACAATATGCTTTAACCAGTAATTTTGGTACCAGAAATAATCGAAATGCTTCACATTGACAGTTTATGTGGCACATAACCAAATGCATAGAGCTAATGGCTACATCTAAGAAAATCATATGATGGTCCCGAACATCTTTCTTTCCCACTTGAATCTAAAGCCAGATCATGCTTTTATCCAATAAACTTGCAAATCCAGAAATGCATGACTTTTGAACTGAAATATTGTTACCCTGGGGAGCAAGACCATCCAAGTGAATTAATTGCTTTAATACACTATATTGCCAAAAGCTTTTGTAGTGATAGTTCTCCAAATTGGTTATCTGGGTAAGATGATAACCAATGATCTGAGCCATGGCCATTGGTTATTCTCAAAAATCCCAAAATGACCTAAACAGAGATGGGGAAACGTGCTGGATGGATAAATATCTCTTCAACAATTCAAAAATAAAATTCATAAATAATGAAGCCACTCTTGAGCCCAATTGGAATTTGCTAAATGGCATGTAAAGCCCTACACATGGAAAATGATTCAGCAGTGGTTTGACGAGAAACATGCTCTGCTCACCATGAGTTGGCATCATCCTATCAGGATGCTTTACAGAGGCAGGGACAGATGAATACATAATGCAGCCAAATACAGAAACATCCTTGAAATAAACTTCCTCCTCAAGAGTGCATGCAAACTCAGACTGCAGTTTTCAATAAACCCAAGGAATTTCACCAGAACAACAGTGGAATAGCATTGTGGCAAGTCTCTGAATGTCACTGAGTGGTGCAGCCTAAGCTCAAGCTAAAAGTTTCTGAATACAGGTGTCTTGTAGCATGGTACAAGAATGGTATTCTGTAAAAAAGAAAAAGAAAAACTAATCTATACTTACTGTGAAGATACATGTTGTATCTAGTAAGATTAAAATAAGAATCTTTTTGTCTTTTTGGAGGTGTACTGTTTATATTAGTTTTGGTTTTAGAAAATTTGTGTGGCTGTATGTATTAGTGGTGTAGATTTTTATTTGGCAAACAAATTGCCCTGTACTGATACAACAAACTTATTGAATTAGCATTCGAACATGTTAACATAAAATTTCATAACAATGATCAGTTCTTGCAATGTGCGCATGTATAAGTTATTGTCAGTGACTTTATTTTCAAAGTAATGTAAATTTATTTAGCCTTTTCAATGGATTAATGAAATATTTTTTCTAACTTATTAACTTATAAGTTAATAAGTTATAAAGCCTAAACTGATTATAGACTTTTAAAACTGAGATCAGTTTATAGTCAAATCTGCTAATAGCATCAAAAATTTAATAAAAGCCAGCTAGGTGGTTGGTATACATCATCTTTTGTTATTGTGTTAATCATGGGGTTGGGGGGAGGTGGAGGGGTGTTAATCCCATGGTACCTGTTTTCTGCTGATTAAGTACTATTTATTCAGGGTAGCTATGTGGTAAAGTTGTCTCATTCTTGCAGGCATCCAGCAGTGCTGGGAACCTTGGGGTTCTTATCCCTGTGATTGCTGTGGTAAGTGGGTCACTGCTGGCCTTTTAACCCATTCATTACACATACAGTTAATTTGTTAGAAGTAAATATGACTTCTGCTCTCCTTCCTCAGTCAGGAGATCTGATTTGATTTATATGGCTATGCTGACATTGTTGCCATGAAACTGAAGCTAGAAGCAGGATGGAAGGATGTTATAGCACTGTAAAAGACTGGATCATTTCAGATGATGTATCTTTATTACTCATTGTGTTCTCAGGCTGAGCACAGCTTTGGTTAGACTTTAACTTCGTTAACAAATATTGATCTGGATTGCAAAAAAATATTTGGTTGTGGGAAGTTTTCGCCCCTTCTCCAGCTTAATCTGACGTTTTGTTTTTTTTAGTTTTTAGCCATTTTATGCATGATTTAAATGTTTTGCAAGATGAACTTCTACACATTTTGAACACTTAAAATGATGTAGCGGTGTCAGTAATAAGTAAGCGCTAATTCTTACTTAAAAAAAGACAATTCATCTGAATTGCATTTTTTAATATGATGTACCATTGTACTTTCATAACGAATTAAATGATTATGGGTTGAAATCAGAATTAGAAACAACCTGTTCCATTGTCATACAGTGATAAATGGGCTAAATCTATAATAAATTTACTGCCGCACAGTAAATGTATGAGCAAAATTAAGTCTTTGATGGGTCTGCCACACGTCCCATGAAGACGAGGCAGTCGGTGCGGTGTTCGTAGATGAGGAAGAGGAAAGGACGATCCACGATGAAGCGCGTCTGTGTGGACAGAGGCGTGAAACCAATCTGGGTCATGGCTGCTGCCTCGGTCCCCTCCTCATTCACTGTGATGATGCTTTGGTGCTTAAACTGAGAGAGCAGAAAAAAGAACATTGTGCTGTTTTCTTCCAAGGACATTTGAACATTGATGTTTGCAGTCTAAACAAAGTTAGTCATGCTTGGAGGTGAAGAGAACATTCATTCGAAGAAGATCAAGAAACTGGGTTGCCCTTTAACACCACATCTTGTCTTACCCTGTTGACGGTGACTTTCTCAGAGGTCATGGGAGAGAAGTCGCCTTTTTCTGTGAAGAGGTCAGTCAGACCCAGCTCCTTCATATGACTGATTAGGTCATAGCTCTGCTCCAGCTTAAACCGCGGGAACACCACCTCACGGGTTCTGTCGGACAGCCCATGACAGCTTTCTTATTGAACCGCTCTGAATTAATTAACTTTGGTTTAATAATAAGTTTTGTGGTAAGCTCATCTTTTGTGGCTCATCTTCTATTTGGACCGGTCCGATTTGTTCATTGTCTGTAGCTATGCAGGTCATCCTGTGTTGGATTCCGTACCTGTTGGTCATGTTGTTGAGCCACTTCGTAATTACGGAGGGAGAGATCTCTTGTTCGAGCGTTCTCATACCAGAGAGTTTCTGGGGTATGGCAATGAGCATGCTGATGTTGCCTTTGTAGGGCAGCTGTAGAACGTCACAGTGCAGCTCGTGGTCGGCAGCTGCCAGGTAGCTTCCCTTGTTCTGCATCATGGGTACGCGCACCTGCCGCTTCTCGTTCACACGGAAGTAGCGATCGTGAGTCAGCTCCTTGGGAAACTTCTGTTCCCATGACCCTGTGCAAAAGAAAGAAGGATTGTACTGGGCTTTGTAATGTTCCTAATAGCGCATATCGGCCTGGGATGAGTTATGATGTCATACTAAGTCATACTAAGACCATCAATGTTAAAAATAAATATGTGTAAAAATATTTTTAAAAATAAATCTATGTAAAAATAAATTTGAATGTAATGATTCATCCAGAGAAATTGACTAATGTATTACTAAATAAGTTCTAATACTTAGTGCTTGGATTCATTGCCCTTGTCAATATGTAATTAAGTAAATTTTGTTTTAGATCAATACTTAAGGTTTGTTAAGCCAATTGGCCACTAAAATGTTTACCTTTAAAGTAGAGGTAATTTAGCAGCATCACCACTGTTCTGGGGTCAACGCTTTTCAGGGGCTCCTTGATCAGCCCCTTGGTCATCTTCTGAATTTGCTGGTTGGCCTTTGTAATGAATGCAGGGTCTGTAAAGTCTACAGACTGAGGGTTTGCAAAGTAGAATGCCTTGGCCTTACTGCTGAAGCTTTCTTTTATGCTGACGTCTTTCTTCACATAAAGGTCGTTGACTGAGCGTAGAGTGAAGCCAAAGTTGCGTCTGAAGAGTCTGTGTGTAAGCTTACGAAAAAGCTTGTGCACTGTGGAATCATTGTAGTGACTGCTTGTGCTGACGAAATCGGTGAAGCCCAAAGTTTCATAGAGCAGCTCGTGTGTGGTGGAGCCGGTGCCCAGCGCCATCATTCCCATGGCAATGGAGATACCAGCAGGTGCCAGAAGGATGTTGTCTGTCTGGTTCATGTGGTTGCGGATGCTTCGATAAAGGCGAAACCCAAAGTGGGAGTTGATCACGTTGAGGCGCTGCAGCCGAGTTCGCCCGTGAAAGAGTCGAAGAAGCCGCGCACGACGCACTTTAGGGTCGGACGGTTCCGAGGTGAGGTCAATTCCTGGTGCGGGCGTGGCGATCTCATCTATAGCATCGCCCTCGGTGTAGTCATCGCCTTCTGCCATGATCTTATCGAAGTCAAGGTAATCCTCCTCCTCCAAGCCCTCCACATTGTCCAGGTCATTGGTAACTGTGTTTTCTCGGTGGAACTCCAGAGGGATGGACTCTAGGTCGTCACCTCCCTGGGAAAGTGCACGTGGGTCTGTGCCATCTTTCTCAGGCTCTGGAACACTGAAGTGTGAGCTCAAGTCCTTCACGCCACCCAACACTGGGCTGGCTAGGATAAGCACAGCTGCAATGACTGAGAGCCCCAGCATGCTTGACAAATGTTGAATGCAAAACAAGCTCATGTGTTATCTTGAACTGGAAAAGATAAGTGAATTGTAAACGTAACAGATTGTGGATTTTTGTCTAATTAAGCAGCTCCATAAATACAACGTAATGACACTTTTTCTCCAAGTCCTGAGACACTTACCTGATCTCTCTGTCTTTGTAAGGTTTCTGTGTGTTTACTGTTTGCTTGTGAGCAGTTCGTGTGGACTTTGATGTTGGATTGCATTGATCAAACAGTGTCCAGTTAAAGAGTAGCTGTACTTGCGACTTTATCCAACTAACCATGCTTTAACTCTTACACTGTGCACAGAAGTATATGTTCATTTATTTGACAACCCTTTGAACAATTTGCTTGAATTAGATTTGAAATCCATGATTACTCCATGATGTCAAACATATTTGGTATGGTTTCTCATTTTGTATACTTTTTTTGTATTTGTTTTAGTTGACTCGACGGCTGCCTCCAATTAAAGAGGCTAAACCTCGCCTGCAGAAGCTTTTCAGAGACTTCTGGCTTTACTCTGTGGTGATGGGCTTTGCTGTTGAAGGTTCAGGTAATGACAGTTACTGAATCCATCACCTAGTGGACAGTATTGAGACTGCCCATTGACACTTTCAGATGTTTTAGGTTATTTTAACATAACCAATATCAGGGATTCACAAAAAAAACCACTGTGTGTGTAATCCAGGGCTGTGGCCAGAGGAGTGGTATGAGGGAGTGTGTGAGATAGCTACCAAGTCCCCCCTGCTTACATTCCCCAGTGGGGAACCTCTGCGCTCTGAGCTCCAGTACAACTCTGCACTGAAGAATGACACTGTCACGCAGGTTCTCTTGACTTGATTTAGTCTCTTTGATGGTGGATGCCTTCAAAAATGTGGAAGCTTCAGATTGCTGTATTTCTGTATGCTATTTGTAAAGCACATTTCATATCCCTCCTTTTTTTTAGGCAGAACTAAATGAGCTACGCAGCACTATCATAAACCTCCTGGATCCCACCCCAGAGGCAGCAGCCCTCATCAACAAGCTGGACTTTGCCATGTGCACCTACTTACTATCAGTTTACAGACTGGAGTACATGAGGTACAGGACCCCTACTCTTTGTCTCCTGTCCACCTGTGAACTTCCACACGTTATGGTCTATCTCATCTTTGTGTCCCCAGGATGCTGCATTCCAATGATGCTGACCGGTTCCAGGTGATGTTCAGATACTTTGAAGACAAGGCCATACAAAAGGACAAGTCAGGTCTGAGGACTGGCTTGGTGCAACAGGCTTTCTTTGCCGTTGCTGTGTCTTCCAGTCTCTCAGTGTAACCCCCTTCACCTTTGCTCACTGTAGGCATGATGCAGTGTGTCATATGTGTTGGTGATAAAGTCTTTGAAGTCTTCCTCCAGATGATGGCTGAAAAGGTAAACTTGAACAGGCTAACTGAGAGCTATGAATTGTACCTGCTTATTCTGATGGCTTATTACAAATATTTAGAATTCAATTGGAGAGTTTAGTGTTGTGATTCATCTAATTTTTTTTGTTTTATAGCCAAAGACTAAAGAGCATGAAGAGGAACTGGAACACCATGCACAGTTTCTATTGGTCAATTTTAACCACACCCATAAGAGAATTCGACGAGTGGCTGACAAGTACCTCTCAGGACTGGCTGAAACGTGAGCCTCTCATTCACGCCTGCAGTTACAGATGCATCTGTGAATCTGTTAAATAGTCTCTTTCATGCATCCACGGTTCAATTTCCATCTGTTCAGGTTTCCTCATTTACTGTGGAGTGGGCGAGTGCTAAAGACTATGTTGGACATTTTACAGACACTGTCTGTCTCTCTGAGTGCTGTGAGTCTTTCATTAGATCCCATTTTAAAAGAGCTGTAAATATCCTTGGTTAAATATTTTAAACTTTCCATATATTATAACATTTTAAACACTGTTACGTTTTAAGTCAAAATCAAGTGAGAACAAATAGTTAAAAACTATATATTGTTAAAGTTGCCAACATTTTAGACAATACATTTCCTATAACATTTGAATTGAGCATTAGGGTGTCTTTTGGTTGGTAGGATATCCACAAGGACCAGCCCTACTATGACATCCCTGATACTCCTCACAGGATAACTGTACCAGACACACATGAAGCTCGAGAGGTGAGTGGAAAATACATTTGGTTTCCAAAGAACAAAGTGTGACAACAAAGAGAACAATATTTTATTAAATTATTAAATCCACCACTATTATTCCTTTATTAAATAAACCAATACATAAATACATAAATCAGTAAGGCATTGATTAAAGTATTTATTTTATGATATATTAATGGATATATTGATAGATTTATTAAAGGCTAAATCTATTGATTTGTTAAAATATATTGTTTATTTTTAGATAATGATGGATTTCCTTAAATATTTCATATGTTAATATTCAAGTAAAGTACAGGTTCTGATTGTGCAGTAGGCATGCATAATCAAAGTACTATCCAGCTATAATTGTATAGTACAATTTAAGCAGCACATTCGTATTACAGCGCAGTTGTTTGTGTAGAAGCAGACTGAGCACAAAGCATAGAGAGAAGCTTCCCTGAATTACTAATGGAAGCCATTGAAACACAGGAACAGCAAATGTTAGTGGTCTGATGGAGAGCCTTCTCATTGTATACTCTGATCTAGTCACTACAGTTCATGTGTTATATTTATGTAGAGTATAGTGAAGGACTTTGCTGCACGTTGTGGTGAAATTCTGAAAGAGGCGATGAAGTGGGCCTCCTCGGTCACTAAATCCCACCTGCAGGTACATAATTGATGCTCTTTGAACCCATCTTAAAACACAAGTAGCAGGTTATTAAAGTTGTGGCAAAGATCCTCTCTCTCTCTATTTTAGGAGTACCTGAATAAGCATCAGAACTGGGTGTGTGGCCTGTCCCAGCACACTGGCTTGGCCATGGCAACTGAGAGCATCCTGAACTTTGCAGGCTACAACCGCCAGAGCATGACACTCGGGGTGAGACCATATGCTATACGCATGCTTCATCTAATTCGGAAGCCTGTTTATTCCCACAGAGTAATGGCTCTATGATTTCTGAGACTATTGACAAGATTAAGGTAAGATAAAGGGTACATCAGGTTTACCATATAGGTGCAATTGCCATATAAGTCACAAAGTGCAAATCAAACCATAAATGAATTTTTGCGAATGTCTTCATTATAGAAAAATGGAATCTGCTGTTTGATAGATCCTGAGATTAAGATTAATTAGACAACAGTGACTGAATTTTTTCCTTTTACCTTTGTGTATGTTTGATACTGCTGGCCCAACGATGAGGAGGGCTCTGTCCTGCTCCCTCACCTACCTCTGGACTTTCACAACTTCCAGTCATTTCTCTATCATTTCTCTTTCAGGTCACCCAGCTGACCGACAGAC